>NW_010523040.1:0-6263 GCF_000687285.1 Phaethon lepturus
GAAGATTCTTGAACACATCTTCCTAGAAGCTGTGTTAATGCACATGGAGGGCAGGGAGGTGATTTGAGACAGCCAGCATGGCTTCACCAAGGGCAAGTCATGCCTTATCCGCCTATTTCTGTTAGGACTTCGACATAGTCCCCCACAACAACTTTTTTTCTAAATCAGAGAGATACAGATTTGGTGGGTGTACTGTTGGGTGGATGAGGAATTGCTTGGATGGTCTCATTCAGAGGGTAGTGGTCAATGTCTCAACATCCAGATGGAGATCAGTGACAAGTGGTTTCCCTCAGGGGACTGTGTTGGGACTAATACCGTTTAATGTCTTCATCAATAAAATAGACAGTGGGATTGAGTGAACCCTCAGCAAGTTTGCAGGCAGTTGACACGCCTGACGGATGGGATGCCATCCAGAGGGACCTGGACAAGCTCCAGGAATGGGCCTGTGCAAGCCTCATGAGGTTGAACAAGGCCAAGTGCAGGGTCCTGCACCTGGGTTGGGGCAACCCCCGGTATCAATACAGGCTGGGGGATGAAGGGAGAAGGACTTGAGGGCACTGGTGGATGAAAAGCTGGACATGAGCCAGCAATGTGCACTCACAACCCAGAAGGCCAACCATATCCTGGACTGCATCCAAAGAAGCATGGCTAACACATTGAGGGAGGTTATTCTGCCACTTTACTCCATTCTGGTTAGACCCCACTTGCATCCAGCTATGAGGCCTTCAGCCCAGGAAAGACACAGACCTGTTGGAGAGGGTCCATGAAGATGATCCAAGGGATGGAGCACCTCTCCTGTGAGGACAGGCTGAGAGAGTTGGGGTTGTTCAGCCTGGAGAAGAGAAGGCTCTGGGGAGACCTTAGTGCAGCCTTCCAGTACTTAAAGGGGCTTCTAAGAATGATGGGGACAGACTTTTTAACAGGGCCTGTTACGATGGGATACAAGGGGTAATGGTTTTAAAGTAAAAGAGGGTAGATTTAGACTAGACCTAAGGAATACATTTTTCCCAGTGAGGGTGGTGAAACACTGTCAGAGTTTTCCCAGAGAAGTGGTAGATGCCCCATCCCTGGAAACATTCCAGGTCAGGTTGGACGGGGCTCTGAGCCAGGCTGGGACGACGCCAAAGTCATGGTTTGGATATGTCAAAGGTAAGGCAGTTACTGAGCGGTATTAGCAGGGGATCTCTGATAGTGAGGATGACACAAAAAGTATGCCAGGATTGAAATTTTTATAGAACTCAGCCTAACTCCATCTTTTATTAAGTTCTTAGGCCCCCTTTTTGGCTCTGACACACAGACCACAAAGTCACTGAGATTTATGTCCTGCAGGTTTTTTAATAATCCTATCCCTAAAGACTGTACCGGAAACAAGAATTCAATGAAAAACAGGAATTAGACACACTCTGGAATGCACAAAAGAGAGGAAGACGTTATGACTAAAGTGTATAACAGTCTGGAGTTATTTATTAAATAGGGACTTCTTTACAATTCCAAACTCCTACCTATATTGAGTCCATGCTAGTGGGACTCTGTGGTCGTCGCACACATATTCTTATTTCTTCACTGTTGCTATCCTTTAGTTCACTTGACATTTTCTCAGACTATTTCTTGTTTTCTAAAGCTGTCAGTAACATAATTTTCTTTAAAACAGTTGAATTTTATGTGAAAGAAGCTTATGATTGAACATACTCAAATGGCAGAACTTCTGTCATGACTTAAAGGAGAAAGAGGCCTGGGGCTTAAAGGAGAGAAAAAGTAAATGTTGGATGGGTAAGGAATTGGCTGAATGGCTGCATACAAAGAGTTACAGTCAATGACTCAATATCCAGCTGGAAACCAGTAACAAGTGATATCTCTCAAGTGTCCATACTGGGACAAGTACCATTTAATATTTTCATTAGTGACATAGACAGTGGGAGTGAGTGCACCCTCAGCAAGTCTGCAGGTGACACCAAGATGAGTGGTGCAGTTGACATGCCTGAGGGATGGGATGCCATCCAGAGGGACCTTGACAAGCTCAAGGAATGGGTCCATACAAACCTTATGAGGTTCAACAAGGCCAAGTACAAGGTCCTGCACCTCAGTCAGGGAAATCCCCAGTATCAACAGAGACTGGGGGATGAATGGATTGAGAGCAGCCCTGACAAGATGGACTTGGGGGTACTGGTGGATGAAAAATGAGCAGGCAATGTGCACTCGCAGCCCAGAAAACCAACTGCATCCCGGGCTGTATCCAAAGTGTGGCCAGCAGGTCAAGGGAGGAGATTCTGCCCCTCTGCTCTGTTCTTATGAGACCCCACCTTAAGTACTGCATCCATCTCTGAGGTCTCCAGCACAAGAAAGCCAAACCTTTTAGAGTGGGTCCACAGGAGGGTCACAAAAATAGTCAGAGGGCTGGAACAACTCATGAGAAAAAAAGGCCATGAGAGTTGGGATTGTTCAGGCCGGAAAAGAGAAGACTCTGGGGACACATTATTGCAGTTTTCAATATATAAAGGGGGTTTAAAGATGGACTGAAGTGATAGGATAAGAGGCAACAGTTTTAAACTGAAAAAGTGTAGCTTTAGAATGGACATAAGGAAGAAATTTTTTACAATGAGGATGGTGAGACACTGGCATAGGTTATCAGAGAAGTTGCAGATACCCTGTCATTGGAAGTGTTGAAGGTCAGGTTGGATAGGGCTTTGTACAATGCAATCTAGCGAAAGATGTTCCTCCCTATTGCAGGCAGATTGGACTAGATGATCTTTAAAGGTCCCTTCCAACCCAAACCATTCCATGATTCTATGATTACACATGCATTTCTTATTTAAAAGCTATTTTTTAATTTGTTTTTGGCAAACACCTCAAGAAAGATTAAAAAAAGTTGGATGTATTTAGACAAATGTGATTGTTACACAAGCTGTAACAGCCAGATAGACCAATCTACCTCAATACACAAAGTGGTAAGCTGAATCAGGTCTATGAAATCTAAAGTTTCATATATTTCCTAGAATCACAATGAAATATACTGCTTCTCCAAGTTTCTCAACCTCTTTAACAACTCCTTAAATATTTAATATTGTCGGTTGTTTCCAAAGAGAGAGTGATAGATATTATCATTTCATAAAAACAAAAAAAAAAAGAGCTTCCAGTGAAAAAGATTGTTGAAAAATATAAAACAAGAAAGAAAATATTCCCAAAAATATTTCAAAATTCAAGGTAAAGGTATTCTAAACCTCCAGCATTTGTAAAACCATCACTTGCTTGTTTGGGGCCTGCCGTGGTTTTGGAGCTCTTGGGACTGACAATTCCAGTACAGGGAAATTTTCATCACAAAATGGCTGGAACTTCTGTTAAAAACCCTCCAGATTCCAGAAATAAAAGTATAATTCATATTTTCACCAGAATTTTTATAAGGGATAAAATACAGATGTAAATTATAGAAAGTATTTATTATTTACTAGAGCTAATGTACAAAAACATTTGCTGGATATTAGAAATTGATAAGTGAATATAATAATCACTTGCAGCCTGTATGAAGAAACCAACAAAGGATGTGTAGTACCATGACTACACTGTGAAGGTTCACTTCAGAAATGTAAAATCCAGAAACATATGTATATGTGACTCAGTCTTAAATTTTTCTCTGCACTAAACTGTTAATTAAAATTTAGGAAGTTTCTTTTCCAGTTAAATTCGTAAACTTTTCACTAAATGGCTTTTAAGCCCCACTTCGGAGTATCTTTTCTGTCGTTCTGGGCTCTTACTAACTATTAGCTAACTTCCCAACTAATAATTTGCAATTAAGTTTTTGCATTATATTAGCTACAGTAAATGAGAAATTAATTCTTGTATTTTTTCTTAAATAAACATCCTTCTATCTAGTTTTGACCTAGTTCATGCACTATAAACCCATTGAAAATTATTTTGTTGTCTTTTTTTTTTATGTCATTAGTTAGTTTGCAGCCACATCTCCTTACATCACAATTGCAAATTTTTCATAAATTATGACAGATATTGCATAAAATATATAAATTGTCACAGGATCTCAACACTGATGCAATTGATATATGTTCTCAGTTTGTACTTTGGTAAAATCTAATCATGAGAACAGACTTCATGGTGATTTCTTTAGATACCTTTGTGTATAGGGCTACAGGTAATTATTACAGTGTGTACACTGAACTGATGGGATATCCTTAAGGGCCTGCCACGTTTGTCCCAGTATTCACTATTTAGCCACTGAATAACCTTATCATTTAAGTCCAAGACTTTTAAGCTCTGTACATCTTCATATATGATGACAATGCATACTTTTTCTGTTACTTTTAGTTTTACATAGAATCATGTAATTTAGGAACAGAAGGAACTTCCAGGTCTAAAATGACCTCATCTGTGTTGCTGGCCACAGCACTCCTTCCAATAACTCTGAAAACAAGTTACCAGTGGCTAAATCTGACAGAAAGATATCTAAAGAGAAACAGAGCATAATGATAAAAAATTGCATATCTGTATGGTGATAAAAGATGTATTTCCTAACCTCTATTTTCAGGTTAACATTTCTATCAACAATTTCCAAATACTGGCTTTGTTTCTCTCCACTTTGAGACCTGCACAATTAAATCCAGAATAACGCAATCTCAGAACACTTTTTTCTTGGTTTTTTGGTTGTTCTTTTTTTTTTTAACAGCCTTCTCTAAAGATGATATGTCACTACAGCCTTTTGAAATGCTGTACGAGAGTGGAATTCCCAAGGTAACATTCTCATTTAAATCCATAAGAAACTGAATACTGGACTAAAACAAAGTAAATCTATCAGTCAGCATCATGTTCTGAAACAAGCAGGCTATGATTTAGTTTCAACAAATAAAAATTTTTAGGTAAAATTTAGGAAAAAAAAATTCTTCTTTTTTCACACAAACTACCACAGTTCTGAATTTCCATTCATTCCTACATATAGGAAACATCTTCAGGTTTGTTGCTGGATGATATATTCCCTTGTTTTTATACTACATTATTCTTTCACCTGCCTCAAAATGAAATTTGCTTCTAAAACCACTGTGAAGTCTAACTCCTGTTTTCCTGCTTAGCTATTTTATCTCCCAGTGAAACTGAGGGCAAATTCACTATCTGAAGCCATTCACACAGCAGTACCAGGCAATTTATTGGAAGAAATCCTTCTGAAATGCTAATTAAGTTTTCTAAAGTGCACTGTCTTTGCCTGAAGGTATTACATTAATATTTATATCAAGCCTACATATACTTTTCCTCAAATTTAAAGGGATCTGACTATTTAAATGTATATGTTTCTCTCCTTAGTAGCATTCTACATGGAATCTGTTGAGAATTTATGAAAGGTAAGAATCACCCTGATATCTTCTTCATAACTAAAAATCCAAGTCAGCTGTTCCCACACATTGCAAGCATTTAAAAAGTGAAAGAGTATTTATTTTTATAATTGTTTATAGATCTGCAACTAAATAAGATTGGAATTAAAAAAAAAATCTCAATCCTTAATATTTGTTTGATATTTAGAAATAAAGAAGAAAGTCGAGACTTCAAACTAGCCCAATAAGAAGATACTGTCTTTCCCTTATGACAATTCTTCTAGAGTTTTTGAATAAAACTCAAGACAGAGATCACTGTAGGCAGCAATGCTACCAAAATGACTCTCAAGGTATTACTAGAAGGAAGATATACTTGAGAATGACCACTTTAATTCAAGTGATCAGAGTAAAATAAGAGGAACACACTTCTAACTGTCAAAGAGGTTCAGTCATGGCATGCTGCACCAGTAATGGTGGTTCATGATAGCTAACTTACACTGGAAGGTATTTCAAGAAGGGAAATCTCATACTGCCTTTAAAACACATACGCTACTCCTGAGTTTACCACGCTCTACAAATAATGAGTGTTATTCCAAGTTAATGTCATTCACACTGTTCCTTGGACCACTGTTTCACTTTCAGTTAACACTCAAGTACAAGATCTGAAATCCATTAACCTGCAAGTCAATGTTTAATTTCAAAACCGGTACAATTGCATGGCCATACATTATGGGGTGGATTTTTTCATGAAACCTATGATATGGAGGATGTTGTGTTGTTTAGAGCCAATTCTGAGCCATAGTTTAAAACTACGTGAGTCTTTATTACAAAATATTAAACTAACACTTAACCAAGCGAGTAATTCAGGTAGGCAGCCTTTTAATGTCGACTGTCAGAGAGCAACTGCTCCAGACCTTTCTGCAGACTGTTTACTCTGTCCTGATATTTAAAATT
>NW_010523041.1:0-6818 GCF_000687285.1 Phaethon lepturus
AGCTAGACTACCTGTTGGCTTGGAGACTGCATTTAGTGTCGTTGCCATCATCTGACAAAAGCCCTTTTAGAATGGGGCTGTCTCCAAGCAAAGACACTAAGTGCAGTCTCCAAGCCAACAGGTAGTCTAGCTGCAAGTCTTTAATGCTGCTCGCCCTGTGTAAGTGGTATTTAACTGCCTGAAGCACCTCTTCAGCTCAAGAAACACTTGCTTTTTAGCTTAATTTTTAGACTGTTGACTTGACTTTCTAGTGCCCTAAAGGATTCACTCTTCCTGTCAGTTATGCTCTAGTAATTGACTGAACATACTCATTGTGTTGGTGCTTTGGAACTGGTTGGATCTAGAAACCACACCTGCAAAACAGCAGTCTATAGCAAATATGGATTATGCTGCTTAGTGTCCAGCTTGGGCATCTTGTTAGCTTTACTCTGAAAATCAAGAATAAAACTATTGCTAGCCAAGGCAGACTGTCCCTATTTTCCTTCTCTCCCAAATATCAGAACTGAAATCTGTCTGGTCATACCAAGTACAGTTTTCTTATGCTAGAAAATATCAACCTGTTGCTATTTCTGCAGTAAGCAGCTACAGAACTGTCTTCCCAGACTCCATAAAACAGATCAAGTAACTGTAAAGGAGGCTGCTCGTGGACTGTGGGAGGCTTGCTGCTGAAAGGACTGTCCTCTTCGCTAGCAGTGCTGTACACTATCCGTCAACTGCTGTGAGGCCCGCTTGTGAAATTAAAGCTGTTTTGGTCTTTCAGAGCACAGCTTTTCGACAGGGTGATTCTTGGAAGGTAAATCATTAGTTACTAGGAGTTCAGTGCAACTTTGATAGCTTTCTCTGTTGCACACTGTACCCCAGGTATGGGAACTTGATTTGTAGAGCAATCTCTGGCTGGGTGAACGTCCCTCAGAGTAAGAACTGACAGGTTATCTTCACTGTTTTAGAGATGAATATTCACCTTAGTGTCTTCAGGAGCACTGTCATTCATACCTGAGGGGTGCAGCCTGAGGGACCTGTACATACAGAAGCTAAAGCCCAGTGGTTTTGGTTGAAACAAATACTGCCTGACTCCAGGGAAGCCCCATCTCCGGATTCGTTTGAAAGATTTGCAGAAGTGGGGAGAGGCTGGCATTGTGGGCTTGAGTTAAAAATGTGTGTTGGTAGTGACTAGAAGAGACCTTTTCTAAAACATAGGCCATATATGAGATGGCCAGATGATGTCTTGAATCCTGGTGCAGTGAGGCCATTGTCAGCAAATGTGCGGTACCACATTTTTTGCGGTGTACTGGTGTTCTCTAGGGAGGCAAGTGCAGAGGATGAACTCCACTCTACATAATCAGTGCTGGTATTAAAATGTTACATGAACTCTGTATGCTTAACACTGCCAGAAAGGCTTACCAGATGATGTGATCCCCAGCTTGGATGTTACTTTTAATGCATGTTTAAAGCGAGCACCACATGAATGAACTGACTCTCTAACGGTATGCAGTAAATAAGGATTCTCTTGTGAGGTCTAGTTGTAGTAGGAAGCTATGTGATGTGCAAATGGCATGGGATTGCAATTTGAGAAAGGAGACTGATGGTGAATTCTTGAAGCTCCTTCGGGGGTATGGGCCAAGGTGAAATGTTTCAACTAAATACAAAATAGAGGAGGACTTGTCTCACTGAAAGCAAACTAAGTCTTGCTTGTACAGGGACCAGTGGTTTAGTTCTGTCTCCACACAACTGAAATGTGGTGTGTGAAGTTTTTTCTGTTGGGTGTTGGTTACTTCCAACTTAAAAAAAAATTAATTTAATTTTTTTTTTCTCTGAGGCCTTAACTAGCAGAAGTATTGCATAGGCTGTGGTAAGTCTGGGGATACTTGGTACAGAGCTTTTTGGAGGAGCTGCTGAAGCATTAATGCATTCATCTACAGCTGAGAAGAGATTGCCTGGAGGTGCCAGAGGACACACTTCCTTTCACATATGGGACAAGTGAAAGGGAAGGCAGTATTTTTCTCATCACTTACAGGTCAACCATTAATGGATACTTAAAGCTGTATTCAGGAGGATATTGTTAGTGGTCCACAGTGGAGGGACTTGAGCACTTAAGGAGAAATAACACACCTGCCCTTTGAATCTAGTCTGCTGATACTTGTTAATCATTGGCTAGTCCTGGTGCAGATTCAGCTTACTGCACTAACTCCAAGCTCCTAAAGGCTGAATGCAGTTGCTGGAGGTGGTTGTTTTTCAGAGAAGAAATTTCAGTTGACTTAGGTTCAAGAGGCAATACAAAGTGGAAATACCTGTTAAATCTCTCAGGCTTTTGTTGCATTGGTAACCTCAATCACTTAAGGGCTATTCTACATAGTTGCTTAGATTCCAAAAGGAATGGGAATGTTGTGGTTTTTCAAGCAAACACAACCAATGGCATGCTTGCTTGCATCCCTTTGGGGACAAAAGAGAGAGTAAAGCTGCTGAATGTGAATTTTTCAGTTTTGCCCTTTTTTTGCCTAAACCAATAGCAACTTTGTGGATGAGGTCCCATTCCCATTTATCATGGACTGAGGTTTCTAAGAATATTGATTGCAACGTCTCCTTTCTCTACTCTAGAGCAACTGCGCTGCTGACCTTCCCTTAGCTTAAGAGGGAGGAGGGGGAAGATGATGATTAGTAGATACAGGGTTTGTACATCTTTAATTAGGAAAACAGATCTTGGCTAGACTGGATGTAGACCTCTGAGAACTACTTTTTTAAACCAGTGTTTCTGTAGGCAGCAGTGCACGTGATTAGTCCTGTTTTACTAGCCTTGTTTGAAACTGTTAAAATGACTAGTTGCCTGCTTTTGTCCTAATGGGGTAATTCTTTCTGGGGGGCAGAAAGGAAGACTGAAAGCATGAACTGGCCAAGCTGGCTGCAAGAGAAGCTCAAATTTACAGGTGCCTCAGCAGTGAGTGTTGGCTGACTTTCCTCTGAGCATGTTTAATAATAACTTTGCATCAACTGAGTTATAAAAAATCACTAGTTTTTTTGTTGTGAAGACTGAAGTAGTAAGTTGCCCATTCTTGCAGACATGTAACTGCGTATTTTTTAGTAATATAGTCTTAAAAACTGTGGTTGTTTTTAAATTGTAAAACTGTAGTATAACCTTAGTGGAAATCTTGGCTTGTGGATGCAGTACAAGATAAGGGTAGCACCTTTTGCACTCTATTCTGAGCATACTCTGTCAATAAAATGTTTACTGCTAGTGAAACTCACTCAGGTAGTTCAGTGCTTTTCACGTAAATTGTGCTTTTCATCATTTTAGTTTTTTTAATTAAACCAACAACCAAGCCCCCAAAACTGATCTAAAAGCAGAGCTTACTTTTGTTCTAACATGAGAATGTAACAGCTTGCTATAAAGGACTTTGAGGAGTCTTTGCAAGTGAAAAGGGAGATGTAATACCTTCTGTGGTGGCCTTCCTGTCTCTTAGCCCACACTGTTGTCTGTCTGCTGCTTGAGGATATTAAAAGCTTTGCACTAGTCCTTGACATCTTTGATGCTTTTGTTTGTATCCTTTTCATGCTAATAATAGGTCAGCTAATGAATTGAATTTACTTAGTCAGGCTTATATTCATGGTTACATGACAGCTTCTATCTTGCATGCCTCCAGCTTGTCCAAAAGTTGTATTTTATCTGACCCTGCCAGCTGCTGGAGAGCAAGTGCTCTTTGTTTTTAAACGCTACTCCCTAAATGCTGTAAAATAGGACAAAGTGAGTCTGAAAGTCTGATTTTGGACTGAATTAGCACTTTAACTATATCACTTCACAATTTCTTGCAGGCTGGGGAGGGAAGGGAGAAGAAAATCCCTCTCACAACTGTCTTTTCTCTTGCCCATAGAATGTGTTGAAGAAGAGAGACCAAGTTCAAGCGGAGTATGAAGCAAAACTGGAAGCAGTAGCCTTGAAAAAAGAAGACCGTCCAAAGGTTAGCCCTTAAAACTATTCTACAGAAACAGCTTGCACTTACATTACTTTCTGAGAAGAATGGAGAAACAGAACTTGCTTTGTCTGGGTCTGGTGGCATCTTTGCAGTATTAGCAGTTTCTGGCAGAACAGAATGTTGTTGGCAAGCTGGTGTGAAATAAAGACCTAGGTATGAACATATATAACCTGTCCAGCAACGCCTGTACTACTGATCTCCACCCATTCAGAGCAGGATGGCTCTGACCTGTGTAACACTTGAACAACAGCCAGAAATCAGTTGGAGTGTTTAATGAAGCAGTGGCAGAACAGTCCATGGTGATTTAGCAGTATGTCAGCTAGCTGAGTTAAGGTCCTAGCACTGGCACCACTGAACTGTATTGTAGGACTTCTGTTTTGGCTGTGGAAGACTCAATGTTTTGCCCCTTCTGCTAGGGAGTTCTTCCTGTGTGATGCTGAACAGACACGGAAGGTGTCACTGGGTGACAGGTTTTGGCTGGGCTTCATGCAGAAGTGAAGCTGCAAACTGGCATGCTTGTGCTGCCACCTGCTTTCTGCATGAAGCAATGTGTAAGAGCCCTATCTTAAATCGCTGCAACTTGAACCAACAATGACAACAGGTTTTGTTCCCTTCTTTTGCTGGGTTTTTTTTAGTTCCCCTTCATCTTTGTGTTAATAGCTACTGGATGACTTTTTCCAATATTAGAACTACTGTACAAAAACCTTACAGGAGGCTCACGTAATGTCTTGAATCTAAGAAGCTGAGGAGGACCAGAGCATTTCTGATCTTGTGTCTGTCATGGACTCTACAAATAATGGTGTCTTAGGTATCTTGTGGTGCTCTTGTATTTTGCTCTTTTCCCTGCCCCACTGCTGGCTGGTGTGGTATGTACCCTTACTTCCCCAGTGTATCTTTGTATAAGCAGGTGTACTAACAAGTAGTATGTTGGATGGAGGGAATTGAATCTTGTATATCCAGCAAGCCAATTGAGGTTTTTAGGCATTTGACTGTATCAAGATCTTGATGCAGTGAACTGCTGAACTTTGCTAATCTCTGACCAACTAAAAGGCTTTTGCATCTCACCTCTCAGTGGGATTATTGTGTAAAGCACAACATTTAAATAACTGTCTTACAATTTTTTTGAATACTTGTATCTCCTCTCCAGAGTATAAGCATATCTTTTGGCAACTCCATGTACCTTTTCTCCCTAACATAAGTCTTTTGTGTCATTTACAAGATGAAGTTGAACAGACTAATAGAACTTGCATGTTCATAGAATACTAACTCTCAGTTTTCAGATCCTCACCACCTGGAGGTAATGTCCTCCATTTGTAAGAGCTGATAGCTTAGAGCTGTGGCTAGCTGCACATCTTACATTCATTGAGGTCTCCTGACTATCATAGAATCATAGAATCTTTGGGTTGGATGGGACATTTAAAAGGCATCTAGTCCAGCACCCCTGCAATGAGCAGGGACATCTTCAACTAGATCAGGTTGCTCAGAGCCCCATCCAACCTGACCTTGAATGTTCCCAGGGATGGGGCATCTACCACCTCTCTGGGCAACCAGCTCCAGTGTTTCACCACCCTGCTTGTGAAAAATTGCTTCCTTAGATTAAATTGCTAAAAAGTCTGTCCCCATATTTCTTATAATCCCCCTTTAAGTACGGGAAGGCCACAATAAGGTCTCCCTGGAGTGTCCTCTTCCCCAGTTCTCTCAACCTTTCTTCATAGGAGAGGTGTTCCATCCCTCTGATGATTTTGGTGGCCTCTGCTGGACCCAGTCCAACAGGTTCATGTCTTTCCTGTGCTGAGGGGTCCAGAGCTGGATGCAGGACTGCAGGTTGGGTCTTACCAGAGCGGAGCAGAGGGGCAGAATCCCCTCCCTCGACCTGTTGGCCACGCTGCTTTGGATGCAGCCCAGGAGATGGTTGGCCTTCTGGGCTGCGAGCGCACATTGCTGGAAACGTCCAGCTTTTCACCCACCAGTACCCCCGAGTCCTTCTTGGCAGGACTGCTCTCAATCCCTTCATCCCCCAGCCTGTATTCTGACGCAGGTGCAGGACCTCATTGCATTCAGTTTCAGTCACGTTACCTTAAATTTATAGTTACAATAGTTAGAATAGAACCACGCAATTGATCTTGTTGAACCTCATGAGGTTTACATGGGCCCACTTCTCAAGCTTGTCCGGATCCTACTTGGTGACATCCTGTCCCTCAGGTATGTCAGCCACACCCCTTAGCTTGGTGTCATCTGCAAACTTGCTGAGGGTGCACTCTATCCTGCTGTCTATGTCATGGATGAAGATACTAGAGTACACGTCCCAATACGGACCTCTGAGGGACACCGCTTGTCATTGATCTCCATCTGGACATTGAGCCGTTAACCATTACACTCTGGATGCGACCTTCCAACAATTTCCTCATCCACCCAACAGTCCACCCATCAAATCCCTATCTCTCCAATTTAGAAGGAAGGATGTTGTGGGGGACTCTGTCAAAGGCCTTACAGAAGTCCAGATAAACGACATCAGTAGCTCTTCTGTTACAGTGGGAGGGACTTTGCTCCTCCAGTTTTGCGGTCCATTCCCGTGAGAGGTGTGAGAAGAGAGACTGCCAGTGAAGACTGAGGTGAAGACTTTCTTGAGTACCTTACCCTTATCATCATCTGTTGTTACCAGTTTTGCCAGTTATGCTGCAAGCAATGCCATCTGCACTTGACCATGCTAAATTCTAGATGTGAGACAAACTTAGAGTCTGGTCTCTTCAAGAACTATGTGAAGAGGAATAGATTTAGGTGCAGAACTTCATGTCGTATAACGAAGTGACCATACTTCTTAATGTACAATTTCTTGCTCAGTTCTTGCCTGCA
>NW_010523042.1:0-261 GCF_000687285.1 Phaethon lepturus
GCAGTGGATCAAGGGGCCTCGGGCTTTCGAGTCCTCACGCGGCTGCAAGAGGCACTTGGGCTCTGGAAGTGGCTGGGGAGATGCCGGGAATGCTGCCAGCGCTGCCTGTGCCCAGTGGCCCCCGGCGCGCCACAGAGCTGGCTTGGCTGAGCCACGTCTCGGCGCCTGCGTGCGCTCCCTTGGACAAGCCACGGGGGACGGAGGGATTCCCTGTGCCCACCCTGCCGCAGCTGAGCGCTGGGGTCCTGCGGGGAGCCGCGG
>NW_010523043.1:0-847 GCF_000687285.1 Phaethon lepturus
CCTTCCAGCCCAAACAATTCTATGATTCTATAATTCAGTGAGGAAGCAGGATGGAAAATCTACCTTGAACCTAGAGGCCCCGGGTACGTGAGTTGCAAGGAAAAACAACCACAAAAGGGAGTTCTTCCAGGAAAACTGCTGCTCCAGTCTCCAGTGGGCAGCTCCCCAGACAGAATAGAAGGGCTGATCTTACTCCTGATCTTAATGAAGGGACTTCTGATTCATATTTGCAGGAAGTGAGTAGCGAATACTATGACCAGGACTAGAGGGGCCCTGCCTCCAGCCAGGCGGAGGAGAGGGAAAACCGAGTTTATCAGACTGTGTGGATTCGATGGCCTGGCACATCAGACCCACAGGAGTATAAGGCTCTAGTGGACACCAGTGCACAGCATAGCCTAATGCCATCAAGCTGTAAAGGGGCAGAACCCATCGATATTTCTGGAGTGACAGGGGGATCCCAACAGCTGACTGTACTGGAGGCTGAAGTGAGCCTAACTGGGAATGAGAGGGAAAAGCACCCCATTGTGACTAGCCCAGAGGCTCTGTGCAGCCTTGACATAGACTGCCTCAGGACAGGTAATTTCAAGGTCCCAAAAGGGTATCGGTGGGCTTTTGGTATAGATGCCTTGGAGACGGAAGAAATTAAACAGCTGTCCCCCTTGCCTGGTCTCTCAGAGGACCCTTCTGTTGTGGGGCTGCTGAGGGTCAAAGAACAACAGGTGCCGATCGCTACCACAACAGTGCACCGGCGGCAATATCGCATTAACAGAGACTCCCTGATTCCCATCCATAAGCTGATTCATTGGCTGGGGGGCAACGGGGTGGTCAGACAGAAACGCTTCACTCT
>NW_010523044.1:0-316 GCF_000687285.1 Phaethon lepturus
CTCCCTCGGGTTTTGGGGGTCCGCCCATGCACTCCCAATACTACAGGTTCCCATCAGCCCCCCCCGGGTTTTGGGGTCCCCCAAGCACTAAAGGTCCCCATTAACCTTCCTTGGGGTTTTGAGGCTCCCCAATGCCCCCCCCAGCACTATGGATCTCCCTCATGCTCCTCTTAGGTTTTGGGGTGTTCCCTCCAGCACCATCAGCCCCCCCCCTGAGTTACGGGGTTCCCACCAGCCTCTCTTTGGCTTTTGGGGGGTTCCCCCCAGCACTATGGCTCCCCATCCGTCCCCCCCAGGGTTCGCGGGTCCCCCCGGC
>NW_010523044.1:531-825 GCF_000687285.1 Phaethon lepturus
CCCGGCCGGGAGAGGCCTGTGGAGGGACCTCCCCGCCCATCCTCCCAGTGGGCTCCCAGTGCTCCCAGTTGGGGCTCACCAAAGGCCTTGCGGGGCTCGGTGAGCTGGAGGGCAAAGGTGCGGCCGCGGGGCAGCTCCTTCAGCATCTTGGCCACCTCGTAGTGCCGGGCGCCCACCAGGCTCTGCCCGTCGATGGCCTCGATCATGTCCCCCACGCTGATCACCGGGATCCGGTCGATGACGCTGCCCTCCCGGATCCGCTACAGCGACCCACGGGGGTCACCACGGCCCCCC
>NW_010523045.1:0-667 GCF_000687285.1 Phaethon lepturus
CTATTCAGGGAGCAAAAATCACCACAGAAAGCCCTATTCGCCCAGTTGCAATCACACAACCCCACTTAGGTTGCAAACCTGACTCACATGCGGCGTGCTGGAGGCCACGCACTGAGCAAGGGACAATCCCTCTGCGGCGACATTCCTCTAGAGTAGGGAGCAGCGAAGGGTTCTGCTGTGCATGTTGCTGGGCTCCTCAACGCAGTTTGGACCAGCCAAAGTGCTCAATACCCAGCCCTTGCCCTTGCACCCAAGGCACCCAGCCCTTGCACCCGATGCACCCAGCCCTTGCACCCAGCCCAGCTGCGTGTTGCTTCTCCCTGATGCAGATTCCCAGCAGTCCCAAGGCAGCACTGGAAATGCTCCATGTCCCATCGCCGCCTGGCCCTGCTCCGTCCGCACGTGCAGGGGCAGGGCATTAACAAACCTAGGAAATAAGTCACGATGCAATCATCGGGTGCTGCTGAGACCCGAGCAAAGATGCTAAGGCTTTCAATTGCCTATTGTTAAAAAGTGACGGAGGGGTGCAGGGGACATGCCTGTGCGAGCAGAGCTGTTGGGAGAGCGAGGCGGTGTGCGGTGCAGAGGGGTTAACCACGCAGCAGGCAGACTTCAGGGATCGCTGGAGGGTGCCCTTCCTGAGGGAGTGCCTGGCTGCACCCAGAGC
>NW_010523046.1:0-243 GCF_000687285.1 Phaethon lepturus
CCTCTGGCCGTGTGCTGCGGGGGAGTCCTGGGCAGCGGGTGTTCGCTGGAAGGCTGGGCCCGGGCCCTGACCCTGCGCTCGCCGTGCCGGCCCTCTCCCGCTTCTCCTCAGCCCAAAAAATGAGTGTCTCCGGCTGCTGCTCGGAAGCGACTTCAAGATGCAAAGGTGGTGGGACCCCTTGGTGCTGGGGCCAAGGGGTCTGTGCCACGGGAGGCCAAGGAGCATCACCTCCAGTGGCACCAG
>NW_010523046.1:356-577 GCF_000687285.1 Phaethon lepturus
CGGGGCTGGACACCGGCTCTGCTTGTGGTGCTTGTGCTCTCCGCCCGCTCTGGGAAGCACCTTATTTTTTGTGCCCGCTGTCGGCAGCAGTCTGTTAGGGGCATGCTAACTCTCAGCTGCACAGGCGAAGGCAGGTCTGAGGGCGATGGTGGCGGGGGTCTCTCCGAGGTCGCCCCTGCTGTCACACCCGCCGCTGCTGTTGTATCTACCCGTTTTGGGGC
>NW_010523046.1:698-933 GCF_000687285.1 Phaethon lepturus
TCCCTCCAGCAACGCCCCCCGTGCTTTTGAGATCCAGCAGCAGGGCTCGCCCCGTGCAAACGAGGGCCCCGGTAAACTCGCAGAAGGCGCGCGTTAGACACACCAGCCTCAGGAGGAGGAAAATCAAAGGTTTCCCTGCAAACCCATCTGCCCTACATCTCCGCACCGTTTTGATCTCCAAACTCATGCAAGTTTAAAAAGCAAGTAAATGCTGATGGTGTGATTAACCTCCCCA
>NW_010523046.1:1031-1291 GCF_000687285.1 Phaethon lepturus
AAAGATGTGGGAGTCAAACCAAGATGGTTCCACCGAAATTGCAAAACACTACACTTATAAATAGGCGCTGAATTATTTAGTGCCCTCGCGCTACCCAAATGCTTTGCTCTTTTGGTGGATCACGGCTTGGTTTCCCTCCCAGCTTTTCTGTTATGACAGTGAGTAAATGGAGAGGTATCGCACTCCTCAAACATGTATAAATAATAACCCGCGTTAGGATCGGGCTCTGCCCCTATGGACCAGGCAGGGTGGCAGGCAGC
>NW_010523047.1:0-645 GCF_000687285.1 Phaethon lepturus
AGGTTAACCTTATTCTCCTTCTGTGATTCGATAACGCTGGACTGGTGTTTATGCTGAAGCTTTTGAACACAATGGAAGGAGGGGGAGAACTTTATTAAATTTTTGAAATTCATTTAAGCGAGGCTAGCATAATGAATTGCCAGATCTTGTGTGCACATTGTCCCCGGAAGCAACAATAATTTAGGTGGACATAAACCAATATGTAGATTAAAAATGTTTAAGCCAAGTGTCGTAAAATATATAAAAACATAAGGCAGAATTAACATATCAAAGTTTAGCATTATAAGTAATGACGGGTCAGATATAAGGTTATGTCTGCAAAATTGCATTTCAATATAATAAATCCATTCAAACTCTGTCCAGAGACACAAATTGAATCTATAGATGAAGCAACTGCAATCCATTGAATGTTATGAAGTATTCAAGTGAAAACAATGCATTTAGAAAAGGAAATTGAGTGTATTTTAAATATACAGGTGCTTGGAAGTCCCATAGAGCTTTATGCTCATACAGATTTGTACACACTGCATACACAGCCTACTTTTGACAAAGTCCTCAAAATGATGAATTTCTGATGGAAGACTTGATATTGCAGCAGATCTGTTATGCACCGCTTATCCTGTAACACAAACCATTAATAATAAT
>NW_010523048.1:0-704 GCF_000687285.1 Phaethon lepturus
GCCTGTGCCGCCTTTGGGGTGTCGCGTCCCGAGTGTCCTGCAGAGCTGATGGGACTGTGACCACCAGCACTGTCCCCGTGCCCTGGCCACCCCCAGGCTCAGTTTGGATGGGCGGCCGCGCTCTGTGCCCAAGCCGGCGCGCAGGCAGGGGCTGGCCGGCCCGGGTCTGCCGCCTGGCAGGGCTATTTGGCAGACAGCCAGCTGCCCCTGCTCAGAGATAGCGGGCTTTTTGGTTTTCTCCTCTCATCATGTCTTCCCTCCCAGGGCTGTGGTGGTTCAGAAGAAGGAAGCAGAAGTCTGAGGTCCTCCTGGTTATACCTGGCAGATAAATGGAGTGGGACACAGTTGTCTCTAAGCTGCTGGTGGCTGAGACTGTGTCAGCAGCATGGGCAAAGCTTCCCACCGCCCGGGGAGACTTTCACATTTTACCTGGGACAGTAAAGATTATCCTTTCCCCTAACTCTGGGTTCCTCCATGGTTTAGGCATGGCTGTGGAAGGTCTAATGTTCCCCTGCTTCCCGGAGGGCCTGTAGAGCCACAGCATGGAGTCGTTCCTTTGGCTGCGGGTATGCCCAAAGGTTAAGCTAGTCTTCACCTGCTGAGCACCAGGGTACTGCCCACCCACCGGCCCTGAGCTCTGGGGGAGCCTGACACCCGGGGGAAGCCGGTACGGCTCGGGGCGCCCACCGGGCCCGCGGGGGGCA
>NW_010523048.1:735-1913 GCF_000687285.1 Phaethon lepturus
GCGCGGGGCGCCCCCCGGCCCCGAGAGCGGCCCCACTGACGTTTTCTGCTGCCCTGCCTTTTCTGTCTGGTGCCAGGGTGCTTTCAGGGCAGGGTTCTGGCTCTGGGGTTTGATTCTTCTGCGGATTGATGGGGGGCAAGCAGGTTGCTGGCTGGAGCACGTGGTTTTCAGGGTAGCCCAGAGGATCTGCTCATCTTCCGTTTGCATAAGCAGCCGTCCCGGCTGCTCCGTGGGGGCTGCACTCAAGGGGCGATGGTGTGTACAGCTTTGATTGCGTGGAGCTGTTTGAGTGGAAACTGGCCTTTGCATCCAGTGGAACTGGTTTGGGGAGCTGAGAGGGTTGGAGGCACCGTCCGACTGTCTGTCTGGAAATCTTCCTGTCTGCGTGTGCCAAGATGGAGCCACCCACCCAGGGAAGAGGCAGAGGGGCTGCCCCCTCCCGCGCGGCAGCTCTCTGGCGCTTGTGCCTGTGGGCATCAGGCGCGTGTGGTTCCTGGAGGGCTCCGGCTTGGGCTCGGCCCGGGGCCGTTATCACGCTGGCTGCTACCAGCTTGGCTTCGTGGAACCGTAAATCCGCTTAATGGGCTGGGTGGGAATTCCAGCTAACCCCCGCTAAATGGGAGCTCTGATGCTGCGTGCGGGGCACTGGAAGTAGCTGAACTGAGACCTTATTCAGGACCAAATCACCCCCCGACCCCCTCCCAAAATAATAATAATAATCCCTCTGACATTCTGGCTGCCGGCGGGACACAGGCAGCCTTTGTGCTCAGCCGTTCAGGGGAAAAAAAGACATTCTGGCTTCCGGCGGGACAGAGGCACCCTTTGTGCTCAGCCGTTCAGGGGACCCTCTGTTGGTGCAACAGCAATGTCCCTTTGTGCGTCCTGCGTGCTGGACGGGGACAGTGAATGGAAGGTTCTGCTAGTGTTTATTTTCTTTAAAAAAGCTGAAGGGGGTGGAGAGGGGGAGAAGGAAGCCGGCTGGGAGGTTCATGTTCACATCCTCCACTTGGAGACACCTTGTCTTTGCTCCTGCGCGGCCGCCCTCTCGGCTGGGCGCCGGCACAATGAGGGCTTGTGCAGCTCCGGTGGGGAGAGCGGCTCGCCCGGCTGCGGGGTGCTCGCAGAGGGGTATGGACGGGACCCCCGGAGCGCGCAGGCCCGACTTCTGCATCTTCAGA
>NW_010523049.1:0-1573 GCF_000687285.1 Phaethon lepturus
AAGGACAATTGCAAAGAGCATTTCATGGAGCGAATGACTGGGAAACTCAGCCTTGGAACTTTGCGGGGTGCCTGGCGAAGGCCAGGACGCGCCTCCCCGGGCGTGCGCTCGGGGAAACCGAGGCATGGCGTGGCTCTGGGGTGTCCCACCTGCGGGTACCACCCACCATCCGGCTATGAGTTTTGGGTAAGAAAGACCATCATGCTATCGGTCTCCTCCAGCCACGGAGAGGTTAGCAAGAGCGAGGGGCCAGGGGCCAGCAAGGACAAATGGACAGGAGAGGAGGAGCAGGCTGCCTGGCCGGGGAGGAGAGCTGGGAAAAGCAGGAGTCAGGAAGGTCCTGGGAAATGCCGGGGTCAATGAGCCAGAGAGGGTAAAGCATGGACACCACTGCCAACATGGGGCAGGGGCTGCCTTTTCCCAGGACGGAAAAGCTGGGGATGGAGAGGGGACGGGATCCACCCTATGCTCCAGCCAAGCATCCCCTCCCCGCTCCATGCTCCCTGTGTTGATCCCAGGGGACTGGGATCCCTATGGATGCACAATGATCCCATGGCTGGGAAAGAGCACTCCTCTCCCCCAAATCCCACCACGTCCCCAGGACCCCCCATGCTGGGGAGGCAGCCGGGATAAACCAGAACCCTGGGAAGAAGTTAACTGTGCTTGGGGAGGGCTGGGAATCCCCACCACCACCCCGGCACCCCAAAACCCTTTCTGGGGAGCAGGAAGGTAAATGAGAACCAGGCTCTGGGCATCAGCAAATGCTTCTGCGAGCACATGGCTGCCGGGGTGAGGGATGCCCGCCCGCATCGCTGCCCGGCCCCGCTCGAGGAGATCCCACACCTACACAATCTCCCTTTGTTTGCCTGAACTTAACGCACTGTTACTTCGGCTGCGACCCAACCATGAAAGCAGGAATATGAACTTTATTACGACACATATCCGCTCGGGACCGGGGGGCAAGGAGCAGCCTTGCTACCGGAGCCGGGGTCCAGCCGGGATGCTCAGCACCAGGGCTGGCGCGGAAGCGGCTCAGCCCCCCGGTACCCCTGCCTTCTGCCTCCTCGGACTCCGAAATGGCAGGCTCCCTAGGGGCTGATTTCCCACCCCACGGCCCCGCGCGTCGGCTGAAGCCGTGGCTTGTTAGCAGCCTCAGCGCAGGACGGGTTGAAAATGCCTCGGTGAAATAGTTTTAGAAGGTGAAAAAAGTGGGAGTAGGGCTGTCTGAAGAAGCGATTTCTTTCTATGCTTTGGCAAAGAGTGTCTGTTTTCGGTGGGAGGAAAAAAAAAGCGCAGCATTTTCATTAAAAAATTGAAAAAGCTGAAGACCCAAAGCTTTCCAGCCAAAAATACCCAGCTTGGGCCAAAACGTTTTCCGTTTCTTGTTGAAATGAGTATTTAGAGAGAAAAGAGCTGAAGCTTTCTGCAGGAAACCTCAGCGTCTTCTGATCTGGCTTTCGAATGTTTCCTTGATTCCTGTAGCTGCATCTCAGGTTCAGGATTTATATCTCTTCCAGCAGACAGCTGAGAGTTAAAAAAGTCCATTTGCAGGATTTGTTCCTATTGCTGCTCC
>NW_010523049.1:1667-2217 GCF_000687285.1 Phaethon lepturus
GCTGAAGCCCTGCTCGCCTGTGGCCCTTCACATGCACGGCAGGGGAAGAGGAGACCTCAGAGAACTCCATTTGCTGAGCTCACAATAAATTTTTTTCCCATTTTGCTGTTCCCTCCTCGTCCTGAGGAGCGAAGCGTTTTGCGCGTGAGCTAAACGCTGCCCGTGCCCCCGGCAGCGCTGGGGGGGCGGGTGGGAGCCGGGCGTTTGGAGGAGGCTGGTTTACAGATGCTGCATCTAAGCCCGTACCTGGATTTTGTGCGAGTGTGCCTGTACGTGCGTGCCGGCCGAGTTAGCTGCGGCTAGCAGAGCAGAGGAAGCATGGCTTGTAAGTGATAAAACAGCTCTTTTAACCTGAAATAATTTAAAGTCATCCTCAGCAGTGAGGACTTTTTGTATTTCAGCAGCCTCGTCCTCACCAGGAGGGTGGGGAGCCCAGGGAGAGGTGATGGCAGGGAATGTGGGGGCCAGAAAAGCCATTTCAAGGGCTTGGTCTGGCAGAAAGAGGGGCAGGAGGAGTTTGGTGAGAGCAAGAGCTGTGGAAGCAGAAGCG
>NW_010523050.1:0-21703 GCF_000687285.1 Phaethon lepturus
CGGAGGGAGGGGAGGAGCGGCCTCTGAGGGGATCTTTTCTCGCTGGGGAAGCTTCAGCTGCCTGTGGTAAGGTGGTGGGTGCCCTTGGCAAGCGGGGCTCTGCTTCTCCCGGAGGCGTGGAGGGGTCAGAGGGCTTATTCTGCTGCAAAAAATCTGGTTGAGCCGGCGGACAGCTGGAATATAACTTGTATTAGATCTCTGCTGGAAATGCTCTCCTGAGTAGGATAGCAAATGACTTCTGAGTTATGGTGTGTTTGTAAGTCAATTTTAGACATGCACTAGTAATTAATAAATAAGTAGGCTTAAAGGTTAAAAGAAGGTGTCTTAACAAATTTGTGGTGGGAGAAGAAGAGAGTTTTTCCTAGACTCATACATTGAACAGAGTCTGTGGCAAAGCAAGGATAATTATGTCATTGGTATCCCTACAACTGAGTGCAGCAGTGTTCTGTCACTCAGTTTTTACTTTGAGACGTAGAGGAATGAAGTTATCTTTCTAATGTAAAAAGAAAAGCAATATATAAATTTATTTTACAAGTATAAGAAACTTCCAAAAAGGGTGGAAGGGAATAGCATTTCAGATTCTAAATCAATAGTCATGCCATTTCTGTTGCCAGCTACTGAAGGGAAGGCTCTTGCAATGTTCAATTCTTCAATTTGAAGGCCTGCTTCTGGTTATTATTCTGCAGTTTGGGGACTTGCATACGTGTCCTTTTCGTATGCAGCAGTCTCTTGATAGGTTCGTGTTCCGAGAGGTGACTCGTTAGGAGTTGAACTGCCTACACCTAATAAATTAGAGAGTTATCTCCAAAGTTGTGCTTGCAAATGTGGATCGCTGTAGCTGTTTGTTCAGTTAATTGCTATACATTGGTCCTACAGACTATATAGTATCAGTAGAGATTCCCACTGCACAACAACAAAGGGTGGGGGAAGCTTTCTTACAGTGCTATTTCTTAGCCTTCCAGAGACCTTGTGTGTTAGTCATTGCATAGGTTCTAACAGTGATGTAAAAAAGGATCAGGGGAATTACAAGGGAATCACCATTTTTACTCTGGGACTTGAAGTCGTTCATTGTATTTCTACTTTCAAATGAGTTGCCTTTTTCAGTATGTAATGGAATATGTGATGAACTAATTCAGGAAATCCATTCTCCTGTGCTTTCTCCTCTAGAAGAGACTTTACTCACTTAAGGTAGCTCCTAAAGTTGCAACTTCAGCAACTGCAGAACGAGTGAAATTATCTCCAGAGTCGGAGGATCTTGAGGTGAGTATAAACGCTGGTTTTTTTTTTTTTCTTTCTCCTTTTTATTTATCTTTTAAAACTCAGAGCAGAACTGTGACAGTACTTGCAGTGGATGACTAAACCAAATTTTTTCTTCTTAAAATAGATCACAAAATTACCAAATGGCTTAGTTATTGCGTCTCTGGAAAACTTTTCTCCAGCTTCAAGAATCGGTGTGTTTATTAAAGCAGGCAGCAGATATGAAACCGCTGGTAACTTGGGAACTGCTCATTTGCTTCGTCTTGCGTCTAATTTGGTAGGTGTTTATTCTCTTCGTTATTATGTTGACAGTACATGAAATGGTGGAAGGTTTATGATTGCAAAAGAAACGATATGGTAAAATTTAATGTAAGAGATCTTACAAAGCAGGAAAGAATGCGGGAAAGTGATTCTTGGTTACCTGGTTCAAATGCAGGAGAAATGACGTTGCTTCTTGCAAGATAGGCAGTGATATTTATTTAGAATTATGCTCTCTGGTTTTGTCTAAACTATATCTATATATGTATGTATAAAAAAATCTATAATAAGCTATGCACGTAACTCATTTTATTTAAGCTGCAGTAAAAGTTAATTTGGGTGGCCGATACAAATTCAATTTTGTGTGTGTGTGATATTTCTGAATAGTTTTGCTTACTACTGCCATCAAGATCTTTTAAGCTCCTTGTTTTCCCTTCCTCTTTTATGTCTCACTTTAGTTATATAAGATGCTGTGGTGGCAGATACATGCCAGCAGGTTCAAAAAAGAATCAGACAAATTCATTGATAGCAGGTCCTTAAGCAGTTGCTAAAGGAGCAGCTCCTGTAGGTCCTACAGGAATACCATTGAATGGGTTGTGGGATGTTATATTTAACCAGCTTTGTCTGTTGCCACTGTCGGGTATAGAACGTTGAGTTAGATGTCCCATGGGCTTGACCCACTGTGGCCGTTCCCCTTGTTCTTGTTTACCTCAATTGCCACCTGGCTCTAACTGCAGATGTAAACGCAGCCTCTCTCACACACCAGCCAGGCTGTGATGTTTACAGCTGACATGGCTTTGACTGCTGTTGTGTGGGCTCAGCCCCCATCAGTTTCAGGCAGGAAAAAAAAAAAACATCCCAGCTGTTTTATTACCTCCTTCCTGACTGCTGCCCGAAGTTACTTTCCCCAGACAGCTGTCAGTGTTAGTAGTGTGTGTAGGCATTCCTTGCCCTGGTTTTGTCAAGCTTATCTAATTCAAAGAATCCTATTAAATGTTCAAGCAAACCTGGATCATTATAGATGGGCTGGGAAGCAAATATGTGAGGAATTATGGTGGAAAATCAGAGAGGATGACAGAAATGATCAGAAGTAGGGATGCAATAAGCTGGCTCAACTTTTCAAAATGGCTTCTGTATAATTGAATAAACAGAAACTGTTTCAACTTTGCCTGGGTACTGAACATCCTCAGGCAAATCTATTCTTAAAATAGCTCTAATTTTAAGTTGCTTTTTTTTTTTTTTTTTTTTTTTAATAGACTACTAAAGGAGCATCTTCTTTCCGGATTACTCGTGGCATTGAAGCTGTTGGGGGTAGCCTAAGGTTTGTAACCATGTACAAAGATAATTTGCCTTGGTAAAATGCAAACAAACTGTATGACTAAAGGAAACTTAAACCAATAAGCATAACAACATGTAGGCAGATAAACTCAGTGTGGTAACAGTACTTGAATGGTGAACGTTGACAAAGAATGCCTTCTGTACTTCTCATTCTATTAAGGTTCAAGAGTGCACCCATGATTGGTACTTAACAAAATGTAAATATTGTGTACCTGGAAGAAATATAATTTGTCTAGAAAGCCTAATGTTCTTTCTGCCTTTTCAGGCCTCAAGATTAAACTTCCTGAAGTCAGTAGACTTTTTTTTTTTTTTCCCCTCCTCCATCTTTTGTGAATAGATACAACTCATCACACTGCGATTTTGGGAACATTCAGACAGTAGTTGACTTTCGTGATTTGAGAATTTAAAGCCTAGAAAACAAGCCTAAGAGAAATAAAAGAGGGATCTCGCTGTGCCTGCTTTCTTGCAATGTATCTTGAAATCATCCAGTAAGATTGTTTTATATAGAATTTGGTTTAAAGCAGTGTTTTATATAACTTGAGACTCTACCATTTTTGTTCCTGTTAATAACAAATGTGTTGAAGCAAGTGGAAGAGACCAACTATGTTTTCTGCCCAAAGAGAATAACTTCTTAATTGCATTAATACATACATACATTTTTCTTCAAGTTTTGCTTTTCAGCCTTATTTGTTGTTTTATCATGTTGAATTATCATGGCATCTGAAATTCTGATGGTTGACACTTGTATCTTAAGTATTCAAGTAATAACGAGTTTTAGTTTGTTTCTGCTGTGTGTGTATTAGCACCCCTTTAAACAGTCATCTCAAGCAGATTTAAGCTTAACTAGATATTCTAGACAATATCTTGCTGACAGATTCAATCAGTGGGGTATATGTATGAAAATCCAATTCTATGTTCTCTGCTGAAATGCATTTTGTATTTTTTCTCATTTAGTGTCTACTCAACAAGAGAGAAAATGACATACTCTGTTGAATGCCTGCGTGACTATGTGTAGGTATCTAGATACACTGTAAACTGAATTGTTGCATTCTTTACAAACTGCTCTGTAGTAAAGTAGAGACCTATCATTTTACAGGGTAGGAGTAATAGGAGTAATACCTATTTTCATGTCTTTGTAATCAATAAATTACTGTAATATTCAGCTTCTGTATCACGTTACTGAGCATGATACAGAAGATATGGAACTGAAGTCAACTTCTCATACTTTGTACAGCACTGCTAATAACTACTCTCTTAATGTGTTGCTTACAGATTAGTTTGAATAGCTTTCAACTTCAAAAGAAATACGGGCTATGTCTATTGTGTTTAATGCCTGTGTAACTTTTGTTTATCTAGTGATACAGTAATGGAGTACCTTCTTAACGTCACCACAGCACCAGAGTTCAGACCATGGGAAGTAACTGATCTTCAGCCACAATTAAAAGTTGACAAAGCAATCGCATTTCAGAATCCTCAAGTTGGTAAGTGTATTTTCTGATGCACTGCATTGGCTTCATGGGATTCTCTTCAAAATGAAAAACTTCAGAGAAAACAGTTTCCCTTTTGCTCTGTCACATGACCATTTCATTTTTCAGCTTTTCCCCATTGATAGGTATAGTCTTTCTGTTGTTACGGAATTTTTTTAATAAATTCACAGGTTTTTCCAGCCTGTGCATAACAACATTTAGCAGCTTACACCATTCTCCTTGACAGCTTCTGTTTTACCTTTTTAATTTTTTTAGAAGTAGAACAAAGGAATGTGCAAGTCATGACTGTTGTTGACAGTATATTTGCAGAAGCTTGTGTTCTGAAAACAAGATTTAGGTATTACTCATTGATGTGGAAACAGTATTCTACAAAAGCCTTCCTGAGTTTGTATAGTTATTTTGGTATAAAAACAATATGTATTTTTTATTACATGGAAGATGGACTACAGTTTTAGGTTTATAAATTTAGGTTTGTGGGTTTAAAAAGGGGGGGGGGGGGGGGGAAGGCAAACAAAGCCTCAGCCAAACCAAGCCTATTCCCCTGTATCTTGTGTTACTTAACTCCAGTCATCCAAGTTCACCCAGGTAATTCTGCACAATAAACACCATGTGTACTACTCTGTGAAACACACATTCATAACCCATTGAAGGTGACAACACAATGTTGGGCTTTGGAAAATCTCTGGCTTATATTGAAGTGTTACTATTTTTTAAAATCTGAATCAAGAACAATATTTGTTTTTTAAACTTGTATCAACTACAGGTTGGTAATTTAATATTTTCAGCTACTGTAATTCAGAATCAGAACTATGAAGAAAGGACTGTCATCTTTCTCTTGAGAATATATTGAGAATATCAAACAGGAATGAGTAGAATGCTATTGGATGCAAGAAAAAAATAGTGGGAAGGGAATTGAAGATACTAGTATCCTTCAGCTGAACAGGGAGATAGATGAGACATCACACAAAGCTACAAATAGTATTATAAACAGCCTGTTCTTAAGTTCAAGACCAAGGGATGCTTACAGTAAAGATGATGATTCTGAAACTAATTAAAAGGATTTTGGAGTTTGTTGCTCCCTTTCCTCCAAACACTGATTGCGTTTGTAGCTTGCTGTTGAGGCAAAAGTGTTGAGCATATGCAAGTTATTAGATTTTTTTTTTTTTAATAAGTTACGAAAGAATAGAAGCCTTCAGACCAGATTCTTTTGCCCGAGGATTTGGATGAAACTTACATGTGTATTGGATTATTCTAGACCTGCTTTTGCAGATGTTGTTGTCCTTAAAGTGGACCACAGCTCTGTTTCACTGGGGTAGCATTTAGTTCCATTCATAATCTTCATTAAAAGTGGCTCTTAATGTTAATCATCATCAGTGAAACTTTGTTCCTCTTAGGAGTGCTGGAAAACTTGCATGCTGCAGCTTATAAGAATGCTCTGGCAAACCCCTTATATTGTCCAGATTACACAATTGGAAAAATTACTTCTGAGCAGGTAGGATTGTTTGTATTGTGTTATAAATCTGTTTCAGTTTCTTTATCAAGGATAGATGAGAGAGAAAATTAATTCAGTAAATATACAGTCAGTATTTACTATCCTATTAGTCTGGTGTTAAAGTAATTTATTTCCATGCAGCCTTTAGTATTGGGTGCAGAACTCGCATTCGCATTTAGAGAGGTGGTTAATGTCAGTGGCTTCCTGTGGATAGGAACACTGTCAATGAAATGCAAGTGTTTTGTACAAAAGGGTTTTGTAGTTATCACTGGAGAATGCATAAAATGCTAGTCTATAGACAGTTCCTTTTGGAAGCATTGGAGCTTGGTGCATTAAGTAGTATAAGGCTGAACAGTGGATGTTAGAAACACACTTGCCATCTTTATACAAAATACCCTAAAATGTGAATTTATTGTTGCAGCTTCACCATTTTGTACAGAACAATTTCACAAGTGCAAGAATGGCTCTTGTAGGAATAGGTATGTATGTTCTTTAATGGATTCTTTAATGGACACTGCAATTCATAAGGGAGAACTACTTTAGAAGCTTGAGTTCTCTGTAGAACTAAAATGTTACAGTACACTTAAAACACTTTTATGTAACTGCTGTAGCTTTTCAGTGCCATTACATTACTTGGAATAAACTATTGTACTGCAGGTGTAAAGCACTCTGACTTAAAGCAAGTTGCAGAGCACTTCCTAAATATCCGAAGTGGAGCTGGTATTTCTAGTGCAAAGGCTGTCTATCGAGGGGGTAAGTATCTTTCCTGTATCTGTTAAGAATGACTGGTTTTCTGTTTATTATAAATTTGGTATTACTCGAAGTTGCAACTGAAAACTTATAGCTGTACTAAATGCTGTACATGGGAAGTGACAGATCAGAGGCGTCTCCCATCTAAATAAGTAGAGGATTATTCCGCACTGTGGAAAGTTCTGGGATAAAACTGAACCTGTATCTCCAACAGAGCTTTACCTGCAAGATCATTTATTCCCTAAAATGAAGAACAAGCTGGCATATGGTTTCTCTTGGCATTTTTGGGAAGATTCCCTTAAGAATAGATTAAGGACTGTCTAGAAGTGGTGGTAGGCTTTCTTTTTAGGGAGGATCTATTAGAAAGTCATTAAGTTTTTTATAACAGAGAAAGCAATGTTTAGCTCTTTCAGAGTGGTATCTTGTACTAATACCAATAGCTATTCTTCAGTTGGAGTATCGGATCACTCTGTAAACAGATGGGAAAAATGAAGTTTCCAACATTTAATATTTGACTGGAATAACTTTAGTTTCTATAAAACAGGATAAATATTACTATGAACAGAAGGTACACTACTTTTACAGATATTTGTTACATGGAGGCTCACTGAGTTTTATCATCTCATACTGTGCATGGTTTAGGGTCAAGTTCAAATAAGGCGTAGTAAGGTACTTGGTATTGTGCTTGCAAGAAAATTCCTGAATGTAAAGGACTTCTTAAAATGACCTACAGCCTACTACAGCTTCTTGCTGTCTTCCTGAGTGGGTACACAGTAACTTCACAGCCTGGCTTCTCTCTCATGAAACTAAATCCTGTCTAGAAATGTTTCCTTTCCATACCTCTGACCGTACAGTAATTTCTGCTGGAACACTGCATTACCTTTTATTCTGTTGTCGTATTTTTAGGAGAAATCAGAGAACAGAATGGTGATAGCCTTGTCCATGCTGCTATTGTAACAGAAGGAGCCGCTGTTGGAAGTGCAGAAGCAAATGCGTTCAGTGTTCTTCAGCATGTTTTAGGTGCTGGACCCCTTATCAAGAGAGGAAGCAATGTTACCAGCAAACTGTCCCAGGGTATTGCTAAAGCAACTACCCAGCCGTTTGACGTAAGTTCAGAGGGTTACTGTACTCTTTTATATTCTAGGTAAAACATATTATCCTTCGAGAGGTTACCGCCTCCAGCTAGAATCTTAATTAGCTCATTCTTGCACAAGTCACAATATTTCAGAGAAGGCTTTCCAATCTGATCTTTCCTCTGCACAGATGCAGTTTAGCTTCCTGAATTACAGTATTTTAGATCCTAATAGTAATTATTTTGCTATGCTTGATGCTGAGTTGTTCTGCTACACAGTTGATGACCATGTTTGTTTTGCAGGCTTCTGCATTTAATGTTAATTATTCTGATTCTGGGCTCTTCGGGATTTATACCATATCTCAGGCTCCAAATGCTGGGGAGGTGAGTTGCTGATTACTATTTAAATATTAACAACATAACCCTCAAACTAGTATTTTGATTTGAGATAGTGACTGGTTCCTCTAAAAAAAGTCAATTCATTTGGTTTCTTGCATGAGAATGCTGCATGTGCAGTTATGACTTAGCTCTGTAAGCTGGGAATGAGACTTGCTTTCTGGGAAGTACAAAAGCCTAATACAAACTAGAGCTAGTAAAATACCTTGAATTGCTGACTGTAATTGCTGATTTAAATGTGTAAGCCTAAGCATATTGTGAGGAACATGCTGGCTCTTGAAGCTGGCAGAACTGAATACTCTCATGAAAAATGGTGAGACCATAAAAATTAATGTGGTGTTGCAATTTAAATACACACTGTTTTTTGTGTCTCACTTGGGCATTTATTACGGTGTTTTTAGTTTTGTTATAAGGCTGTTCAGAATTGAGTTCGGGCAGACAGTCCTAACAGTGTCAGCTGCTCTCCACCAAATTTTCTAAGATGTCCGATAATAGAAATAACATGTTGAAATTTAATGTGGGAAGAAGTCTTAAATGATTTAATTTTCCTCAGGTCATTAAAGCTGCTTTGAACCAGATAAAGGCAGTTGCTCAGGGCAGTGTCACCGATGATGATGTCACAACAGCAAAGTAAGCGCATGAAGAACTCTCTTGTGTGTTGTAAAGAGAATTTCTTAACATATAGCTACTTGTCAAACACTTACACTATTCTGTCCAGTGAAGCTTATTGTTGTCCTGTAACTGTTTCCATGGGGAACTGTTCACTTTCCTGTGTTAAAACTGAAGTGCTGTCAATACTCTCTTTTTCAAAGCTATGCTGATCTCTGCTAGTGGTATTTCCTAATAAAAACTTGTTAGATATTGTTAATGTTAATGTAAGAAATTAGCAAGTATCAGCAGATGCTGTCATTTTAATCATACTCTGTAGTATTAAGATGTATTTAAATTAGAATCCTAAATTGCATTATTTAAGTAATTCCCTTTACAGTTGCACTGCAGCAATTCTCAAAACAATTATATTAAGCAATCTTCTGCATCTTCAAAGAATAGTAGTAATGAGGGTCTGCAAGTGTAAAGCACTGAATTAATGATGTTACATCCAAGTGCTCGAAATACGTGCCCTTAGGAATATTTGAGATAGGGGAAAATAACTATTAGAGCGAGTAATACCAACAAAGTGTTAGAGTTTCTAATTTATAGAGGGTTGTGCACATTAATTGGTGCTTGATCTCCAAGTAGTGTTAAACTGCACTGAGCCTCTAAAACCGTAGTTGTGCAATACAACAATATAGTACAGATTCACTCAAGTAGCAGAATTAAAGTATTGCCTGTTGCATACATGAAATACAAGACTCCACATAAAGCTTCATTACATAAAACATGATAACCTAAACATGACTGGTTGTACTTGAGTCACTAGTAGCTAAATGGTGAATTCTGGACCTTTATATTTAGCATTATTAATTTTGTGTTATGGGTTTTTTGTTTTGTGGTGGTTTTGTGGAGGTGGGTTTTTTCCTAACAAAGCTGCCTACTATTATGGAGTTACACACAGTGCTGTGGCTTTTTTTTTTTTTTAGCTTCCCTTCTGGAATGACTTAGCATATTTTCTATATTGCTCTTTTCCCTTTAGTGGCCAAAAAAAAAGCCCCAAAAAACAAACTTGGGTTCAGTGATATTTGCAGTCTTGCAATTCATTCAAAAATACCAAGCTACTTAATCATATTTTATTGGAATAAACCATTTACTGCCATTTTGACTTTTAAAAAAGAAATTTTATTTTTATAAGCTAGTCCTATTTTCATATGTAGCAGTGAGACTGTGTGAAACAGAAAAAACAGTATAAACTTGCTGTCTTTTAACAGAACATGGAACTATTGCACAAAGTGCCTAACCATTTACATTCATTGCTGTTTTGTCATGTTTGACAAAATTGCTCTGCATGCATCGGTCCTCCATGAGAAATGAATCTATTTTAAACCTAATTTTTAAACATAATAGATTAGTTTTGTCTAATTCCTGGGGTACCTGCGCTAGTCAGTTCAGACAGAAACAAATTCTGAGCTAGAAATCTTCTGACTGTGTGGGGTGTCTGATCGTTCCAAGGCAGTAGGTGTTCAGGTCCCCTGTCATTTCATGCTTGGGCTATTTGTGGTGCCTCTTTCCTAAGTACAGAACCCTTCCATACGTGTAAAGAAAAACATTGAAAAATGGAGAGGAATCTTGAAAACCTAAAAAGCACTGAAAAGTCATTGCACTTGTGGGGGTGATGGGGAAGATAACAACAGGATTTACATGCTCACTCATCCTTAATGTTTTGTTTGATGGCAGAAATAAGCTGAAAGCCACCTATTTGATGTCAGTGGAGACTGCAGAAGGGTTACTGAATGAAATTGGCTCAGAGTCATTGGTTTCTGGCACACACACATCACCATCTGTTGTTGCTCAAAAAATCGACTCTGTAGCCACTGCTGATGTTGTGAATGTAAGTATGTGTTGGCATCTACAGGTGTTCCGTAATCACTGTGTAAGGAGTTTTTTTATACAAAACTGGTGCTCATTTGTGTGTGTCTGTAAATACGCATGTATACCATCTCTAAAAAAAAAAAAACCAACTAATTTACAAATCCCAGCTGGCTCTCTTTTTATGTCTTTACTTATTTTATTAACAGAAGACCCTTTAAGCCACTGTAAAACTGGTGTAGCTGGGAGAATTCTCATCTAATTCACTTAAACTTACCAAAACTGCCAACTAGTATTCATGGAAAACTTGATACTAGTTCCAGTGCAGGCACTTCTTGTGTCAAGGCTTTTACGATTCTTGAGTCTAGTATATTTGGTGTGCTTAATAAAACAATTGGGCTTTCAATGATAAATTGACATAACTGCATTGCTATCCCAAATTATCTTGTTGCTTATATTGAAGAAACTTTATAGAGAAATTAATCAGAGAAATTCTAAAATAGAAAACTTGTTTTTTTTCACAGTCACCACTAATTTGTGTTGCAGTAGCAACTAGCAATAGATTCAGTAGTAAGAAGAGATCCACTGTATGTTGTGGTGTAATAATTATTGTAGGAATAACCATTTTCAAAGAGTTTATGCCTTTTATATCTGACTATCATTCTGCCATTCCTGGCCAGATTACAAAATAATGAGGAGCTGAATTAGAAGCAAGTAAGTTTAGACAGCAAAAGGAAAATTGTTTTCTTGATGTACTACAGTAGTGTTGGGATTTGTTTGTTTTAGTAACTTGAAGCTGAGGCTATGAGCAGCAATATAAACTCTGTTGTAGCAAATTATATCCATCTTTCTGATCTATTTTTCAGGCTGCAAAGAAGTTTGTCAATGGGAAGAAATCAATGGCAGCTAGTGGGGACTTGGGAAATACTCCTTTTCTTGATGAGTTGTAAAAACAAAACTGGGATGTGGATTCACAATGGACCTGAGCTCTAAATCACCTATGTTCTAAATAAATTACTACTAACTCGTTATTTATGAATTAAGTTCTTTCAGAAAGTTAATCTGGAGTAATTGTGGGCTTGCACTCATCAAATAAAGTGCTGAGTTCATACATTTTGTGTTGAGTTTTTTCCACTGAAAATGGTATCTAATACCGGTAAGTCTGGCTCTGTACACTGAAGGTAAAACTACAGTGAGAAAATAAGGTGACTTCTAGTCGATGTAACAAATAGATATATAAAAAACAATCACTGTGCTGCACACATACTCTAACTGCCACTAGATGTCCATGTATTCTTGTATGTTTAGGAAAAGTTCTTGATAAACTGTCTGCACCATCCTTCTATCAAGTAGATGAAAAAACTTACCTCTAAACAAAGATGAATATATTAGACCTGCAGAGAGCTTGTAACTGCTACTTGTCTGGGACTAGCAGAGGTAGTGTTTCTGAATGTCTTCACAAGAAGCAGTGACAGACCTCTGACAGAAGGGAGGGCATTGCTAAAACAGCTTTATATAGTTAACATAGCATTTCAAATATCTTGGGACATTTAGATTTTATTGAAGTCTAGCCATGTATTAAAAGAAAACAGGATACAACTTCAGAAATCTAGGTTTTGAAGAACTCAAGCTTTGAGCTATTCTGAAACAAAGGCAAATTCTTCCAGATAGGATGTATCTGATACAGAAGAGCAGGAGGAACTGGTCTCATTGTTTTCCATAGCCCAGCATGAAGGAGGTCTAATGCCAGTAGCATCAAACTTAGGATTGCACAATGCATCAACATCATTGTGAAGTAAAGCATCACAACCATTGTCTGTGTCTACTCTAAGTGTCTGGCCTATATCAGATATCTGCCAAATTTTGGATATTGATGGTAACTTATGAGTGAACTCACAACAGTATGACTGGGAAGATTTATACTGAAAAGTTTCCAAGTTGTCATCACCATCGCTACTGGACCCAGTGTTGTCTTCATCCTCAGCATCTTCACTTGTGCTGAAAATACACAGCATGGTATTATTTTAACATGCAATAATTCCCATAGCCACTTAGTTAACTAATCACAGAGTCTTAAGTTTTTTGCTAATACTCGTTCTAAAGACAAGTTCATCAGTTCTGAAGCTTCTCTGATATCAAACTAATTATCCATTACAGTTTCCTTTGGACTCAAAAGCAATGACTAAGTTGTAATTTGGTCAACAGGAAGGCAAGCTTTCCTTTTTCTGCTCCTTCAGAATTGCAAATGATTTATTTAAACATCAGCTTAGACGTTTAAACTCTTGGAAAGCCCCTTGCTGCATGAGCTTCCTTTCTGCTGTTCCAGCCTAATTATCTTCTTTTAATACTTCTGTTCCTTCCCCTACCTCTGAGGTTTCTTTTCTATTAAAACTTTGTGCCTCAGGAAAACTTGTAACTGCCTTGTATCTTAGCTAGATTAATTATACTTCTTATATGAGCCACCTTTAGGATTGAGAGCAATGTGTTTTTAAAAGCATCTATATGCAGTGGCTCTCACAAGAAGAGTTTATTTTTCCTGAAGTTTAATTTTAAAAGTCATAATCATTAACCACTGTCAGTAGTTAGACTGATTAAGAAACAGATAAGCTTTTTACATGGTTGTAACAAGACCTTCATCTTGGTACCGTCAGCTACTTGTAATTGTCCAGAACCTCGGCTATTACAAATCCACACAGCCTCTTGGACTTCAGTGGCATTATTGCCAGCCAGACATTCTATGCTCACTGTGGAGGCAGGAAGGGCGTGTCTAAAATTAATGTTTGTCCTGATGCTGTGTCTAAAATTAATGTTTGTCCTGATGCTGTCTTCACCATAACTAGAAAAGTACACTTTTGGTATTTATTCATTTCAAATCACAGCTTTCTATTTCAGAAAAATGAATGAAAGTAAATCTTTAGACTAACATTTTATCCTAAAAGGAAAGAGCTATTAAACTGTTTCTTGCTAGACTAATAAGCAAGATGTGAAATTCTAGTTCTGTACAATACTTATTTCTTACTCTGCTGTCATCACAGGAAGCTTTACTTCAGGAATTAATTCAACTGCACTTTGCCAGTGCTGAGGTACTTCAACGAAATCTCTGTAAACTCTGATTTGTAGAGTAGTTCCTATAGGAATATTGCGCAGGAGTTGCTCAAGCTCTCGCAGAGTCCATCCTAAAACGTTAGCATGTCCAATTTTTATTAGAACATCACCTGCCAAGGAAGAAAATTGACAGCAATCAGTTTAATAGACTTTTTCATGGTTTTAATGTTCGTATTACAAAATCCATAGTCTTAACCACTATACTTTCACATTTTTACGTAAAAGCATGTGTTTAGCAGCTCTTCAAGCCAACTGGATGCAGGTTTTTCACCTTTTTTAATGAAAGTTTTTTAAGCTTTTTTAAGAACTATCCTTTTCAGAACACTAAGGAAAGCTGCAGTTCACTTATTTTGGGATTTTTCTAAGTGAACACACTAAACTTTAGATTGACTATTCAGTGCTACCTTCCATTTCTGTGGGTTTTTTACGGAAGATAAAGGTACAATGGTGCATGCTCTGATCAGGACCACTACCTTGGGACCACAGCAAGGTTGAGCTGAGGTTATAGAGCTGCACAGTTCTACTGGCATCTTTCCACTGCTTCCCTATACCTTTTCACAGCACAATATCCTTTCTATACATATCTGCTGCCTACCCTCGTACGTCACCTTGTTGTTTGTCTGTCAGTACGGAGCCAAGCATACCCTTTCCTCCACGGTGGCTAAGTTTACCTAGGTGGATGTCGGAGAATCTGTGTAACAGCCATGTCACCTTTGTCTCGGCCCCGGAGGATTCCGGGGTTTGACTCTCCTCGGCAGCTGGTGTCTGTCCCTCCGCTCTCAGAACAACCAACGAGCCGTCACACTGCAGGACACTGTCAGGCGAGGCCGGAGAAAAAGCAGGAGATGCCTGCCAAGAGCTGGTGCAGAATCTAACTGAAGAGTGCCAGCAGAAAGCAGTGGTGGTATTTTGTTTGTGTCGAGGGATAAGCTGCAAGTAATGTTCTTATTACCTGCTGCAGTGGAAAGCTCTGAGCTGCAGTTTTGCAAAAAGCAATACTGCATCCAAGAACAACAGAGTACAGAAGCCCCGGCACCTATATATACCACGGGGTACAACAAGATGGACTTCGAGGGGTGGAGGGGAGCTGCAATTACTGGGTAAGCCTGTAATTTTGGAGACTGCAAAAGGCAAACAGCATCAATCTGCAGCAGACTACAGCTCTGTCAGCAGCCTGGCAGAAACAGTTGCACAGAGGAGCAGTATCGGTAAACAATATGTACTGAACTGCAACAGAACAGCATAGGGGATTTAAACAAGCAGTACAGCTGTCTGCTGCCATATTAGGCAGAGCAAGAAGCCTCTCTCCATCTGCTCTATTTTCTCCTTAACCCTTTTGGGTTAAAAATTTACAGGCTTCAAACAACTATTTTTTCATTCACTTTTTCCACTAACTACTGCTACTCCATCATCATCACACCCTCTCTCCACTCTAGCTTATCACAAGATACTGGTTCTACTGGGGTGCAAGCAAGAAACTCTAGAACAAGCATCAGGATAGCAGATATCAAAAAAGCAACGGAAAACATTTTACCAACAGTTTTATGTAAGTTCTTAGCTTCAAACAGAAAATTAAATCACCCAAATTAGGTGTTCCAAAATGCATAGACATAAATGTACCTATGCTTTGGCTTTTAATAGATTCTTTCCGAATTCTGTTTTTTCTGCCCATACTGTTCTGATAACACTGTTGTGGGGAGTCAAAGCCATCTCTAAACTGCAGACGTAGGTAATTTTGCTCCTCTGCTCCAGCATCTCAAGTCTGAACCACACCAGCTTTTCAGTTCACCTGTCAGTTTTGTGATTGATACCATTCAGTGGCCACTGAAAATTTATGTGGAGATAACCTCTTGCACTATGAAGATATTTTGAGGAAACGCACACACCAAGCAGCTCTGTTTCTTCTTGCTTGCATGGAGAGCAATGCATACGTACATAGGAGTTTGGTGAGTTTAACTGTAGGATTTTAAGACATTAGTGCCTCCCACTACCTCTGTTAATTTCTGCCTCCTCCCTGCTACAGTCGGTAGAGTGGCAGCAGCTCTTTCCAGCTATAAGCAGTAATAAAATTGTTCTTTTAGGTTCCAGTTTGAAATTGTACAGATAATACTCATCTTACTTAACTAAAAGGTAAGTCCATAAAGATAAAACCTAATTCACTGCAAGAAAAACTCCTAAGCAATGCATTTGTGCATCGTATTTTTCTCAGGCCCCATGCTCTGGACATTGGTATTAGTGCCAAAATAAGCATGCTGCCTGTGGTGTCATTAAGAGATGTAGCTTCTAGAAAATACTATCTTTTCTACAAAATTTTACAGCTTTGGTCTTAAATGCAAAGTTTTTGTAAGCTTGCTCTAAACATCAATTGAGCAAATTCAGCCATTTGCTTTTTTTGTGTGTGTGTAATGTGCTGAATTAGATCCAGGTGCTCCATGAAGCACGCTCAGATTGTTTCTTTTGGCTCCAAAAACTAAAATCAGCTACAAAGGGACAATGTTTGTTACCAGTCCTCAACCCCCTTTAAACTGTTCAATACTCGCTGCAGTAAATCAAACACATCGTATGCCATAAATTTGACTCCTTATTCTTGTAGCCTTTATTGAAAATGCTTTTGGAGGTTGCCTCTTTCAAATTGTTGCAAATAGAACTACTTAGTTTCAGTGATTAGTATTCTGTATTTTTTACATTATAGATGTAAAAAAACTCAACCACAAACCCACAACCACATCAGTATCATATATATGCTTTTGTTACCATAGAGGTTTTTTTAGGGAATAGATGAAAGCTATCAGCTCCTAAGATTATAATAATTTTTTTAAAAGTACTTAGTTCAAATCAAATCCATTTCTATTTTTATGCTCAGAATTTTTTCACTGACTTTTATATTCGGATCAAAAGTGCAAAGCCTTTTCTAAAGAGAGGTTAAGAACTCCACTAGATGGTTCTTATTTCAGCAAACAAGTATATCTTTTCTCCTAGTGCTTGGAATTCTAATTCTCTCTGAAAGGCGCGAGAAGAAAGGACTTCCCAAACTATAAAGGCAATGCTGGGAAAATTGTTCTAATTTAAAGGTATGCATTTTCACTATACAGCCAGTACATTTCTAAATTACTTCATTACACTCAAGTCTTAGCTTCATAGATTTCTACACTAGAGACAATTTAATATTTGGTAATAACATTGCACACTATCGTCCCCAAACTGTAGTTCATGAGTCTAATATAATTGGTCTAGGGACTCATGTGAAGCAGTCAAATTTACAGAGCTTTCAATTACAAGCTTAATATAGCTGTCTGATGTTCCACAAGAAACCTTAATAACTAGTAATAGTCTGTTAGTACTGATATGGCACATTTCAGGTTTAAAGCATTTAGCAAATGAACACCTGCATGGGTTGTTAGAGCACAGATATTAGTCCATTGCCACTTTGTAAATGTTCTGTATAATAAAGAGAAATAAAAAGCAAACAATGAGACAAATTCATTTCAAGCCTTTGCGAAGTTTTGTGTTATTTGTAGAGTGAAATTCCTTGCACAACAATGCACTGAACAAAGAATATTATTCAAGTTTAGTTGCTGTATAAAGGTAATAGTCAACCTATTTTTGGACAAACCTGCTGATGAATAGGAAATCTGTTTTTGCTGGAGAACGATATATCGACTTAAATCTTCATCTGATTATGAAAGTCACCCATATCAGCTATTTTAAGATCACAGGTATTTCGTTACAATGGAATGCTGCTGGCACTGAGCTTTATACAGTTTGTGCTAGTTTCTTTCCTTTGTAATTTTAAATTGAGTTTCTTTTGATCTGTGTAAGTGTAAATAAATCAGAGACAGGCTCAAAGCACAAACGCAGAACAAGAATATTTTCAATGCTATTCAGTTTGAATATCACTGTTTTGTTTCTTTTTACCTGGTTTTAGCTTTCCATCGTTAGCTGCAGAGCTTTTCTCAACAAGGCTTGTTATCTGGAGATATGGCCCATTCTGTATGATGATGAGACCCAGTCCTTGTTCACTCATCCTAATATTTGCCTTTAATGCTGCAATCAGTGTGTGCTGAGAGACATTTTCCAGTGCTGGCAACTGCCCTTCAAAAAGTGACAGAAAAATTTTACTAGTTTAAAAGTCTGATATCATTCTTCAATAAAATGTTTAAGGAGTCATTTGAGCAGGTGCTGTACCCATTCTTAATTGTCCAAACAGCTAAGTCCTTCATCCTTAATTGCTTCTCTAGATAGGCATTGCTTGCTCCGTTGCTGCCAAAAAGCCGTAATAACAATACTTATAAAAAGTTAGTGTACTCCATAAACTACCTTAATGCAATAAATATACTTAAAGTAGACTAATGTATTAAAAAGACACCCATTTCACCAAAAGAAAAAGCAATACTGCTGTTACTTAAGCATTCATTACAAATGGCAATATATTCAGGGAAGGTAGAGAACAGGGTACTGAATAACAGAACAGAGTTGTTGTCAGCTATTAAGAACTTCAATAAAAGATTGAATTCCTATAAAAAATTTATTTTTCAAATCAATGTTTATAGAGGAGATTAATTTCTAAATTTACAGCAGATTGGTTCCACACCCTACTGCTGACATGAGGGAAGGGTCTGTACTTGCTGTATTTAGCACTCACAGAAATAAAATACTCTTGAGCATCCACTATCCATTAAAATGCATACTACAAGTAATACAATATAAATGACATTATCCCAGTGTCTCTACCAAGAAATGTAATAGGGTAATAAACTAAATCCTTCATCTCTCAAGACTGTTCTCTTCATCAAGAGTCAGGAAAAATTAAGACTGTCACACGAGTGCTTTAGACTGCTATAACAAATTGTATTCTGTTAAAAATTACTTTTTAAGTAAGTGCTCTGTTTTAAGATGGAATCTCTAAATGTAACTTCTGACAGTAGGGTACGAATAACTTTAACTGCTTGGGAAGTCTGTCTCCAACAGACTGAAACCACTTAATGAAAATTCCCACCACTTTACCCCTCTTCTGTAAAATACAGAAACTTGGTCATCTTTCCAATGGCTTCAGTAAAGCTTTGGATCAGGCTCTAAATGGCAGCACAGACTGTCTATAAAAGATTTAGGATTGAAAATATAGCAATGTGAACATTTGATTTGTCAGTTTGGCTGCTGAAAGAAAACAGAGAGAAGGAAACAGGAACAGTTTGAATTTTTTTTTTTCTTACCAATGAAAAATGCAGGGGTTTTGTAGAATACTACATTTGATTTGGATGGAATACTTAATTTTCATGGCCATGCAAGAAAAGCAAAGGAAGACCCACCCTGGAACACACTTTCATCTGTTGATAATTCTGAGAGGTCAGATTTCTGATCCACTACTCCTTCTCACCTATAATAATATAATGTATATAAAATATATATTTATATATAATATACATTTTATATAGATATAAAATGCACTACTGTTCAGGAATCTATAGAAAGTGGAACAGGATCAGTAGAAGTGATTGAAACCTTTCCTACGGTGTTCTTGGTCACCTTTCAAGAAATGTGTGTTTCAATCTTTTGCAGCCAGAAGGGGGAATTGAATCCTAGTTTCCTACTTCCAGAATGAGTACTTAACTCCCAGGCCAATAAATGCAAACAGTTGATATAATGAAGTAAGGCTACTTTATATTATTTTCTAGCCAAAATTATTCAGCAAATTCCATTAAAATTCATGAGCAATTGTAGGTCACAAAATGATCAGCACTGAAACAACAAACAAAAAATGCTAATAACAAATCTGGCTAACTTTAATTGGAAGCCAGAATACTGATTTTAAGCTGCTTCTTATTGCATGAAGATATCTTGCTGGACATGAGAGATTTAAAACCATGAAAGCTGTGACTAATCCAAAGCCTACAATTTTTACAATATTTAAAACGAATGCCAAGGTTTGCACTTTTAGATGAGACTTTTGGTTTTTTACTATACCTGATATCAGCTTATGTAGTCTCCAGGAAAGGGGAAATTTCTCTTTGTTCTGTGCTACAGAACGTTTAGACACTCGACAGAATTTACATTACAGTTTCCCTAACACTCTCCTGATTTTCTCCAAGGTCACTCTCAAATTCTGCATTTTCTGGAAGCAGCAGCATAGGATCTCATGCAATCCTCTGCTGCTGAAGAACCTTCCTCTTGTCATCTGCCTACAATTCCATTCCAAATACCCAACTTCAGGAACAGGACTGCCTCTTGATGCATAGAAAATCTTGCGCACTAGGGCCTCCGTGAAGAAAATAAACTGTCTGGTAGCACAAGGACTTAAAAAGGTTGAGATACTGAAATACAGGACTGGAAGAGTAGCACTGGGGCAGCAGTGAGGAGATAGAAATGAACAGAGGAAGAAATGACCCAGAGAGATGGCAACTTACTCTTAGTTTCATCCCCAGCCGCTGGTGAAGACTGTGTACGTTCCATCGAGTCTAGAGGAAGAGCTTTTTCTATGGAGCCAAAACCCCTGGGCAGGCGTGTTCTAGGTGAGCCTCCTGGAAATGTGCTACTGCTCCATGATGGCCGTGGAGGAAGAGTCTACCAGCAGGTGAGGAGGTGACCTCAACCCCCAACAACTGCCCGGAATGCTGGGGCAGGTGGGTTCTGGGCCCCCGCCCCAGCAACCCAGCATGGGGAAGTCTGGCGTTGGGCAGAGGATGTGTCTGTATCCAGTCTGGAGCAGCAATTCGATTTAAGCTGCCTCGTCCATCAGTATCGCAGCTCTGAGGCCCCAAAACCTCCTGGAGAACCTATAGCTGGCAGTGTCCTCCCACATGGCATCCATAGGCAGGTACTCATCTCCGAATACACCTGAGAAAGATTAAACAAGTGACCACACAGCCTGCAGGGTTGAAGGCTGGGTTCTGTCACTATTTCTGGCTTCATATTTGCCTGCATTTCAAAAGCCAACGAAAACCATTTCTTCCCCTTGTGTACCCTCTCCACCCCTCCTTCTTTTATTCCTTTTGCCATGAAGCTCAGTTATTTAGAGGCAAACTCATTTTGAGGCAGACTGTTACATAACGCTTGTATTAAAAGCTATTTAAATACCACTTAAAGCCAGTTTATAGGATAGTTGCAGATGATTCTTGGAAATAACTTCTTTTCAAGGCTGCTGGATTCCCATTGTTAGTGCAATATAATTTAAAAATCTTTTAAATAAAAAAATCAATTGTCCCGTCTTCCACGCACCAATTGTTCCCTGTTTAAAGGGAATAATTTCAGCTGTTTTTCATCAAAAGTCTTACTATTTTCTCCACCCTTAAGAAAATCTGTCAAGAATAGGCGATTTCAAAAGAACCTAAGTACAGCTCTTGTCCTCCAAATAATAAGGCCTACTGATTGCTGTTGAACACTTTAAGATTACTTTACTAATATCTCCATTTTGTTTGTATAGTCTCCCAACTACATAAAAGACTTACATAAAAATAAACAGCACAGTTGCGGGCTTGGCTTCCCGATACATGCTGTACAGAGCAGTTACGCTGGTTGGAAAAAGCAGGTGGGTGTTCACTGTTAGAAGGAAAAACCTGTGTGTAAGCAGTTAGATGTTTTTCAGGTACCTGTAGATGTGGGGGCTGCTAGGCCAATTTGGTTCAGCATTCCCATGCCAGAATGACAATACCAAAGGCACAGAGTCCTCGTGGCCAAAACCGCGCTGGCTTCCCACATGCGGTGCATTGTTCATTTATTGGCTACAGATTCCCCCACGCTTCAGTATAGCTGAATCCGTAAAGCATGTCATCAAAAACTGCTGTATTTGGGCGATTTCTGGTGGAGATTAATGAGGTTTTCTTTCAAACACCCAGCACAGGCAGCAACACAACGTAGGGCTTTTGCGGTGCTCCAGAGTCACGGAACGTCTGGAGGAACCTCCCTGAATCAGCCCTTCCGCTTCCCTGATTTTACTGTTGCTACAGAGCAACTCTGAAATTTAAGCTCATGCCCAACATTTCGAAGGGGTGGAGGGTGATGGTGACTAGCGAAACACAAGGTATTTTTTTGGCAGTTGAAGGCAGATCTATGGTTGCTCCTCAGCCTGCTTTGCACAGAGCTGACCAAGTC
>NW_010523050.1:21734-21977 GCF_000687285.1 Phaethon lepturus
TGTCCGGGGCTCTCCGGGAGCCTCGTTTCCCTGGGGGGAAGGCAGGCCCTGCCGGAGGGCGGTGAGGAGGGGACTGCACCCGGCCTGAGGGCGCCGGGCCGGGGCAGGGAGAAGAGAGGGATCCCCGTGTGCCTCGGTTGGGAAACACCATTGGAGATGGAGATACAGGCGCACGAGGGCAGCGAAGGATCAGGCCCCGGGGCAGGCGCTGGGGCCCACCCAGGGCGAATCGCAGAGGGTACA
>NW_010523051.1:0-215 GCF_000687285.1 Phaethon lepturus
CCCCGGGGCTCCCGGGAGCGGGCGGCCGGGGGGCACGCAGCCTCTGTTTTGGGCAGCTTCTGAGGTAGCGCTGGCTTTGCCTGTTGCAGCTTTGGCCTTGCTGTTAACTACCTGTCAGCCTGTAACCAAGGTGATGGGGGAATCAAACAATAACTAGAAAACAGGTTAGTAATAAGTTCTAAAAATGTAACTTTAGGAACAGGTTATGCACCAGC
>NW_010523052.1:0-4834 GCF_000687285.1 Phaethon lepturus
GCACCTCAAATCCTGTGTTCATTTTTGGGCCGCTCCCTACAAGAAGGATGTTGAGGTGCTAGAGTGTGTCCAGAGAAGGGCAACGAAGCTGGTGAGGGGTCTGGAGCACAAGTCTGATGAGGAGCGGCTGAGGGAACTGGGGTTGTTCAGTCTGGAGAAGAGGAGGCTGAGGGGAGACCTTATCGCTCTCTACAGCTACCTGAAAGGGGGTTGTGGCGACGAGGGGGTTGGTCTCTTCTCCCAAGTAACTAGTGATAGGACGAGAGGAAATGGCCTCAAGTTGCACCAGGGGAGGTTTAGATTGGATATTAGGAAAAATTTCTTCACTGAGAGAGTGGTCAAGCATTGGAACAGGCTGCCCAGGGAGGTGGTGGAGTCACCATCTCTGGAAGTGTTCAAAAAAACATGTGGATGTGGCACTTCAGGACATGGTTTAGGGGACACAGTGGTGCTGGGTTAATGGTTGGACTTGATGATCTTGAAGGTCCTTTGCAACCTTAATGATTCTGTGATTATTAACATGAATGAATTGGTTGTCTTCTGAAATTTAGTATCACAAAAATAGCCAAGAATTCTTTCAGTGTAAATGGAACCAGCCTTAGCTTGCTTTCATGCAGAACAATGTCATGTCCTCATTCTAGCCCAGTGCAGGACTGACCCCACACACCAGAGAAAGCTGCTCATGTAACCTGTGGTTTACTGACCTGGTGTCCCTGCCCATGAAGAGCTGGGACCTGGGGTAGTGAGCTGTAGAGCTCAGCTGGGTAGTTCCATGCCCACACCACGTGGGACAAACCACCTGGAAAACTCATCTGTTCTTACTGCAGCCACGTCTGCCCACTGCGTGGTCCTCTCCAACATGTGTCCTACTTTAGAAAGAGCCAACTTCTTTGTCTCTTCCATGACTGAGGAAGAACAACCGAGAAGATGACCTAAGAATTGCAGCAATCTGAAATTATGTCCACACTTCCGTGGAGAGTATTTTCTGATATGGAGTTAACTAATTAGTTCAGAATATCACACTGTCTGCAGAACTGTACAGAGCTTTGCAGCAGGAGTTGAAAACTTGGGTGATTAAATCCATCTGCTGATCGTGGCAGAGCAAGAATTACAGGACTTGCACAGTAAAAATTCTGAAGATTTTGATGATCTGAAAACTAAGCTGTAAATATCAAATACTTTTTTTACATGTAATTTCGGGAATCTGCTGGTTGTGTATATTTCTTTCTGTGGCCAACATAGAGGGAATTGGAGGCTACCAGGTTGTGAGTCTAGGTATTTAATCCTCCTTTTTCTAAGAGTTGTGAGATCCATGCCTAATATTTACCACACCAGCAACCTGTAAGCTTTTAGAGGTGTTGGAGGCTTTTATTATTATTACTGGCAGGGAAGTGGGAGGGCAGTAGGCAGATCTGTTATAATGTGGAAGCTACACCTGACAATTTTGGGATCTCTCAGACAGCCTGGAGAGAGTGAAGCGAATGGCACGAGCTCCTGTACAGATTTTTTCTCTGAAAGGTAATACTGTCATGGTGAAGAACAGTGTTATTCTTGATCACTTTGCTTTGAAATAATGGTAAGACAACTATAAATAAACCAACAAATGAACAAAACAAGTTGTCATGTCACATTTTTCATGTTTCTTAAGCCTCTCAATATATAACTTCACTAGTGAACTTTCACATCTGCTCTGTTTCCCCAAGATTGCCCAGAATGCAAAAACTTCTCTTGGTAATTTTGCAAAAATAATTTTTTTCCTGCTTTTACTTCCATAAGATGGATGGTATATCTATGTTAAAATCAGAGCAATATTTATGTTCAGTGTCTAGATGCCTATATGTTTTTGAGTCTTTGTACTTAATATAGAGCAATAGCTTTAGAAAAATGAATATAATTGTTTCCAAGGCAGAACGAATTTTTGTTAAACTATTTGATTGCAGTAGTATTGCTTGCTTCTAATTAAGTACATTTCTTTATTTTAACTACCAAGTTATAATTGGAATTGAGGTTTTTGTTCCTAGTTATATTCAGTGGTTCCAAGCAAGATTTCCATGCTCACCAGAAGTACTTTGGAGCAGCTTATATCACAAAATGGGGCCCAAAGTGTGAAGCTTGACTCCTTCTTGTGTTTTATCAGTGTGTTCAAAATTTCTTCTGTCAAGTCAATTTTTTCACAAGGCCAGGAGCCATGTTTGCAAAATTTAGATCAGTTTCTGTTTGGATTTCTATTTTTGTGGTCCTGCTGATAACAAGAGCTTATGCAATTAATCCAGGTTTAGTTAATCTGTAGGTTACATTCTTTTGACTTCTTCTATGCTGAATTCTGAGAGAATATCAAAGAAGAGTACTGTGGGCAAAATTATCTGAGGGCAAAAGGTAATGTGTGCTTCTTGTAGTATTTTTAGAACTGGGCCAATGAAAGCATTCTCTTTAGTTATTTTTTGTATTGCTGTCCCTACATTACTGTCTTGAAGTTCAAATTTGGATCTTTCTTTTGATTTCTTCTATGAGAAGAAATTCTCATAGAATATGAGCTGAATTCTGAGAGAATATCAAAGAAGAGTACTGTGGGCAAAATTATCTGAGGGCAAAAGGTAATGTGTGCTTCTTGTAGTATTTTTAGAACTGGGCCAATGAAAGCATTCTCTTTAGTTATTTTTTGTATTGCTGTCCCTACATTACTGTCTTGAAGTTCAAATTTGGATCTTAATAGTACTCAGGAATTCAGGTTTGTAGGTTTGGGACAGGCAAAAACTGACACAGATCTTGATTTGGGTTTGCTTGAAGTGGTTTGTGTTTGTGATGTCCTGCCTTAAGCGTCCAGCAGGGGCTAAATAATCTTAGAAACCTTAATTCAGGAAAAGAAAATCGCATGCTTAATTTTAATATGATTTAGTGCTTCCTTGAGCTGGAAGCTCACTATAGCCCTGCGTTTTAGTGGCTGACTAGGATGGAAAGAAGTAAAGCTGTTCAGGAAATTCTAAAAGGAAAAGACACCCTTGTAGGTATCAGAGCTAATTATGATACGGCATGTTAAATTCACTACTGGCAATGGACCGGCTATCTGCTCTGTATTCAAAGATTTAAAATTCCCTGTGGCCTTCCTCCCTCCCATCTGAATGAATCTCTCAGCTGAAAGGCAGCTCAGAGACTTACACAGCTTTTAAAAACTGCCCATGCATACTTTGCTCTTTTTTCTTCACATTTCGCTGCACTCCCTGAACTTCTTGGAGATCTGCGATGTCCTCAACAGGCAGCAGGCAGAGGTGGCATCAAGGCAAGGTCCTTCTTCAGCTTCATCATCTTTATCATTAAGTAGTAAAAGGGAGCTGAACTCTTCTGTCATGGTTAGATAATGTTTTCTACTGCAGGGTCCTGCTGAGGTTGCTAATTTTTGTTGATGTAACTCAGGATAAAGCAGTGTCATATAGTGCTGTTTTGTATCTTACTCTTTTTCCATGTTGCGTATGTTATTGTCTAAGAATAAGATCTTCCCCAAAGAAGAATGGTTCTGGAGATAAAGAAAAGTATGAAAAATATTTAACTCATAGGTGAGTTTCACTAAAAAAAACCCTCTTCAAGGCCTTCTCAGCTGTTATTTAACCTGCCTATATGTTTTACAGAAGGACAAATGCTGTAATTTTTAATGGCTATCTTGTTAGATCTGGAAGGTGTAATGTACCATTATAATACTTTTACTACATAGGAGTATCTTTTATTGAGCCGGTTATTGTCATCGTTTACTCCTTGGTGAAACAACATATGGAAAACATGCAACTAGGAAATGTAATTTGAAGAAAATAAATTTCTATAAAAAGGTTTCTTTGTCCTTCTACAGCATTCAGGTAGCCAATACAGTGCTTTATACTATAATACTGTTTGTTATGCTGTTTAATATAGTTGCTCATGTATGGTTCTATTTGTTTATTGTGTTAAATAGAAATACTGCAAATATCATTTTAGATATTTATTCTATAAATATATAATAGTATTAGTTCTTTCCTTTACTAATAAGAGGAAAGAATGCATACAGTAAGATGGAAAATGTGTTCTGCAGTACGTGACTTTCTTATTACAGGGCTCTGCGATTCATTGGGGGTGTGACTTAACTGGTGCTGCTGCATTTTGTTATGAAGCACAGCTATAATTTTCACATATTAAAGATTTCATAATGTTAACAACTCTGTACCCTCACGAAACTGCCACTGCATAGTTCCAAAGAAGCCTAAAATGTAAGACATTTTACTGCAAGAACAGTGATTTAAAACCAAGGGGATCTTAAACTGCTGTTTGATTTGAAAATCTCAGTGCTTATATAAATGTATTGTGCTGTACTTTTTGTTTCAGTAACATTTGGAAAAAACAAACAAACAAAACCCCTCCCAAAACCCCCACCAAAAAACATGGCTGCAGCTGAAAGGGATACTAACCAAAATATTCACTCTGAGGTACTGGGTATTGATGATTCAGGTACTGTAAAAATAAACTGGGTTTTGGTTGTAAATTAAAGAGACAGAACATATTTTCATTTTATTTACAGAGGAATCCTCTTCCTTCCTCATAAATTACTGAAAGGGAACTACTTATGCTTGTGTCTGCAGACTGTAGAGTTGACCAGGCTGGTCTTGCTGTTCCTTCTGACTACAGATGGGTCTTCCAGTGTCGTCTTTACATGGTCTGGAGCTTATTTGGTCACCTGGGCTAGCATGTTCCAAGTATTTGTATAGGAAGTCTAAGTTACAGGTTTTTACAGCAGGATTTGATTTAGTGTTTTTTCCCTTGCTTCCCTTTCTTTTTTTCTTCCCCCCCCCCCCCTTTCCCAATGGGCGGTAGT
>NW_010523052.1:4865-8380 GCF_000687285.1 Phaethon lepturus
GTGGTAGCAATGTTCAGCTTAATTCTAGTATTCTGTGAACGAAAGAGTCCTAGAAACTGGCTCTAAGAAGCACTGCTGTATTCAGTTTATTTTGTCTTTCCTCTTTTAAGTGTAGGACTCTTCATTTTATTATATTTCTGAGTACCTTGTCAAGGTGACTGTTCTTGCACTTCATGTCTGTGTCCAATTGTTTAACATACTTTATTGAGAAACTTTTACTCAAACTGAACCTAAACTTCCTCTGGCAACATCTTGTCCTAGAAAACACTTAGAGCCTCCTAAACCACCCTACTCCTTTCGTTCTATAGTCTCACAGCAAAAATCAACAAAGTTTAGTACTGAAAGACAAAACTACCTTTAAGGATTCAAAATATAATAATTTCTATTCCCAAACTTACGGGATTTCCTCTGTTAAGCTATAAAAAGAAGCTGCCATAAAGAAATCTCCTTAAGATAGGAGTGATGGAAAGGAAGTATGGAAAACTAGATCATAAAGAAAACAATTCTTTCAGGTTCCAGTTCAGGAAGTTGCTTGAGGATAAATTAAACTGAATTCCTCAGTTGGGGTTTTGATGTCTTAGTTGCATACATCATTAGTGAAAACAATACCATCTGTGTATTTTATTTCTGCTGAACTGTTATTAAATAGGCTGAAGACATCTTACTTATTTTCCCTAGTCACGTTCCCAGCTGCCCTCATAGAAACTAGCACCTTTCCAAGGAAACTGGGCCAGCAATTTTAGAATTAACAGACCAGGTAATACATTTTAAAAGATTGTCACTTGGAAGTGAAAGGCACTCATCATCACCTATCGCTTAATAACTTGTAATTCATATTGAGTACATAAGGGAAATTTATATAGCCTTTGTGATGTTTATACGAAGCTGTAAATGGACAAGCCTACAATTCAGTCAGTTGAAAGAGGGTATGAATATGTATGAACTGAGATACTGAATATTCTTATTGAAATGTTAATTCTAAAAAGTATAAAACATTTCCTAAGACGACTGAAATCTGAGCATTATTTACAGAAGCAGAAGAAAACAGTGCTTTCCCTTGTTTTAAAGGATTTGTAATCTATATCATCTAAGTAAAAGTTAGGTGAGCAAGATGATTCAGGATCATTCTGCCAATGGTGTTTATCATATTAGTGCAATAGGGCAGACCCAGGCTATTGACCTTCTTAATAAGTGCTTGACTCTGCTGGTGGCAGCAGGGTATATAACTCGTAGAAATATTTTTTGGGGAAAAGACTGTCTTGTTTGTGTGAAAATAGATGGTTGAGCTAATTATGGAATAGGTGTGGAGATTTTTAGGTGCCTACAGTAAATGACAAATTCTCCTTATGGTCTTAAGAAGCTTGGAAGAAGTGTGCTACAGTAGCTCTTAGGAGTTAAAATACTGCTGAAAGTTGCCCTCAGAAAAGTCATCATACAAGTTCATGAACTGCCAGTTTTCTGCTAATTTCATGACCTTGACTTGAGAAATCCCCAATTGACTAGGCAGTGATTTTAATCTTTACTTAGGATTCACATGTAGCTAATCTTGTTTAAATCCCCTCTGCCTCCTTATTTTCCTCTCCCTTCTTTTCCTTCTGTCAGCTCTTCATTCTCACCAGTTTGCCTTAAAGGCCCAGGGCGGATGAGTCAGTGATTCCAATCTGTATCTGATTAGGTACCAATTCCCTTTTAGGGGTAGCAATATCATGCTTTAGCTTAGTAGGCAGTCATGGGTTTTGAGCGATTTTGACATCTAGAACTTTCTTTTTTTTAGATACTGAGTGCTGCACTCTTCTCTCCATTTCAGAAAAGCTCGATCTCTGGGCTGTTTTTAAAAACAAATAAAACAAACCCAGCTCTCGACTGCACAGGTATTACCAGTCCAATGAAGACTCGGCCTGGTTTAATTTTGTGTTGATCCCTCACTTTCCTTTCTTGTCCACTCACCGGTTGTTCGTTCATCTTTGGTCACCTGAACATCTATCTCCTTGCCTCCCACCAGTTCTCTCCTCCTCCGCGCTCCCAAGCAGCTCCTAACGCTGGCACTGCCAGACCATGTGGCACTGACAGTTTGGTGGGAAGCTAATACTCTTAGCTCGCTCTTGCTAAATAAAGAAGAGACTGCAGGTATCTGGAATAAGAAAGGCTGAAAAGACAAACTACCTGGTGAGGAGGAGATCTTTTTGTGCTGTCACCACAGCAGGACCCGAGTGCTTGAGCAGGCACAAGATGCTTCCGAAGCACCGAAAATGCCACAGTTGCTCCATGCTCTGGAGATTATGGAGGTCTCACTTGGCGGGAGTGAGAAGGGAAGGAACACTTTTCTCCCTCCTTAATCCTGTCTTCATCTCTAAAGCCAGGGAGAAGCTGGAAGGGTGATGCATCATGATAGTTTGTTCTTTGTTCATTTTTTCTAATCGGCCAAAGTATTGAAAATGCTTCTGTCTCTTTAAAATGGTATGGTATTTTGTGCCGTGACTACTACTGAATGTGAAGTTATTTGAGTGAACAGAATAACCTCATGTGTGCTGAGGTGTGAGGTGACCTCATTATTCCTAAATCTGTTCCTGTTTTGTAGCACTTCTTATTCAGCTCTACTCTTTCAGCTGCTCAAGTGTTTTTATTTCTGCTCTGGTTGTGTAACAGAATTTTTTTGAAATGTCAAAATCACAGCAACATAAGTTGGTTCATTGAGCCAACCTGATAGAAATTTAGCTGCTCACAGATAAGACGATAATGGCGTAAAATTAAAAAGGGTTTGTGGCATAATAAGATAAGAAGCAACACTTGCCAAGTTTTACTTTGATGCAGGGATGTTGATTAATACGACAGTTGTTTCTTTCCAACCAAGAGTTCTGGTAAAGGCATTAAAAAAATCACCATTTTTGTCTTTGCTTGCACAAAGTGAGGGCTTCAGAGAGGTGCTGTGTTGAAAACTCTGGTAGACTGCTGTTCCCTCTTTGCCTTCAGAAGAGCACGTCGTGGGGAGCACTGGTAGGCACTCCGCAATCCGTGCTCGCTCCGGGGCAGAGGTGCACATCCCTGGGGAGATGCTGCTCCCTTCAACCCTTTGGGATTTTGCTGCTCCTGAGGACTTTGCTGTGGGGACTGTTTATCTGGAAATGGGGCACCTGTCCACTAGCAAGGAAACGGAAAAATTATTTCTCAAAGTTCACTCAGTGAAAACCAGGCAGCCTTGCTGGTCATTGCCAAATAGGGTTTGCTTGAAGAAGCAGATGAGAGGTGGATGACTGTACGTACCATTACAAATGCCATATATTGACAAATTTCTTATGCTAACTTGACAGTTTTTCTGTTTAGACATCCAGCATTTAAGGGACAAATGAGAGACAAGAGTCCAACTATGCTGTTTGAGAGCTCTCTTTGTTGTCCCAGAGTAGTTCCCGTCGGGCATGTTTTCTCTAAATAATTCATCCCATCTTCTGTATTGTTAACCACCCTTCAGAAACTCCCTGGCTTCTAGTGATCTTCTATGACCAGGTGACCTGCCTAGT
>NW_010523053.1:0-13723 GCF_000687285.1 Phaethon lepturus
GAGGGAGGGAGGGAGGGAGGGAGGAAGATTTTTCTTCTTGGTAGCTCAACATGATAAACTCTAATTAGAATTATTTTATTAGTTCTGACAGACATTAATATTTTTCTGTGAATTTCAGTACCTGAAAAAGAATGATTTATTTCTTTTTTCCATGCATCTCTGCTGCTGGAATTAAGTCTTCAAGGAGCAAAGAGGCTGATGGAGATTCCTGCACGCACTCAAAGCCAATTGTGCTACCTACTCCTTTAGATCAGCTTCAAATCAAATTGTAACAAGCAAGCAGTTGCTCACTCTTAAGTACTTATGTGGTTCTGTTCTTGTTTAGATCTTGTGAGACTGCTAAAGCTGTCACTTCAGGCTCACTGGCAAGAGCTATGTCAAATTATTTTGTAACAATTTGAGTTCTTGTATGTCTATTATTTACCACTTCAGTGATTTAAAACACAGTGGATATTTCAGTGTTTTTGCTGCTGAACTGAGCTAGATTGGCTGGAGAGGGAGGAAGAGAACAATGTGAGCGAACAGTGCCACTATACTAGTTAAATGAGGTTGCTGGTTATTTTTGTGTTTGGACAAGTCTGCCACAACAGGTATTAGTCTTAGCGTGCTTTGCAGTTTTGGTATGTGCCACTTCAATTATTTTTTCCTATTAATCCTTCTATATATTAATCTTTTTCCTATATATTCCTTCTCTTTTTGTGATTGCCTGTTCTGTAATACTTTCAAAGAAAAAGTAATACATTTACAAAAGTGAAAACTTGAGCCCTTTGCTGGTTTCCATCTTTCTGAAAGGACAGTGTGAGATGTCTGTAGCTGTGCAAGTTAGAGATGGAATCAGATCATGCAGTCCTCTCAGCCTCTGCCCAGTACAAGACTTTCCTTCACTGTAGCCCAGTTCATTTTCAGATGTCTCAAAAGATGGAGCTTCTCCCTTCACTTCTGCTGTAGCCTCGTCTTTGGTACTGAATGGATGTTGTCTCAAATAGCTGGTCAGACCCTTAACCTGATTTTTTATGGAAGATACCCATCTTTCCATTACAGCTGTGCATAGTCTAAGGGTAGTTGTTAGAGCAATCAGTGACTGTTAAACATAAATACCACTTGTTAGAAGTGGTGCATATGCTGTTAAAGTACATAATTGGTGCCCTGCAATGCCCTTACCTTGCACCTAGGTATATTCCTGGATATGCTGTAATAAGGCACTTCAAAAGGAGTTCACACCATCTAACTTCAGCTGGCCTATACAGTCAATGGCAAAAGGTAGGCACCTCACTCAGGTGCTTCAGGCTGCTCTCTGGAGGAGGCTACTTTCTTCCATTAACTATGCAGGCTGTTTAGGTTGCTCATTTCAGAGCTTCAATGAGACGCCTAAAGTTTGAAGGTGTGCATACCCTACTTAGCGACTTTACTATCTTAGATCTCCACTGGCTGTATTATATATCACATTACTTGGCAAACTTGGGCTTACAAGATGGTAATTACCAAGCTCTCTTCCTTTCTTTTCAGCCTTGCTCACCTAAATTGTACTGTTAACTGCGGAGAGCTGGCACTTATTTCTTGTGAACTGAATTGCCCTTCCCTATTGCTTCATTTCTGTTCTTTATACTTCTGCTGAATTTCTTCGCCTATAGTAATTGTTTCAATTTCCACTCAGTCTGATGTTTGTACAATTTGCAAAATAACTTTTCTTCATTCCTAACCTGAAACCAACAGTGTTATTTGAGGAAAGTCAAAAAGATAAATATTTCTTCACCTGCCAAAATATTAATATTCTGTATCAAGAAGAATACCATATATCATAAAACAATGTTTTTCTCCAGATCATGTAATTGTCATAAGAAGGCAATATTCTATGCTTAAACACATTTATTGCCTCTGTTACTTTCCCTTCACTATTAAATATTTTTATTATATTGGCTAACTAAAAACTTACGATTTGTTATAGATCTTCCAGAGCTGCTGACAGAACTAATTGCTAAATTACCACTGATCTGTGCTCTGGGTAACTTTATTATCTGCCTTGATGTCACCTCCAATCCTTTTGCACAGAAGCTTTATACGGCTTTAACATTCATTGAATTTGACCAAACAAATTAACCATCCTGTTACATGTGAGAACAAGATTCAGTAATTTGACTGTATCTTTTACCTGGGAAATTTCAAGCCAGCACATCAATTTTCAAAGGTCACTCACTTGCTATATTCCATTTCACTTTCCTTTCCCCAATCTGTTTGCTTTCCAGTAAGTCATTCTTGTTGCTTTTCAGTCCATTCTGGGGTGACAGAGCTCATTACTTCTCCAGGACTCAAGAGAAGAACACACTGCAATGACCAGTGTCGTGTAGTGAGCCAGAATCACTAATGATATTCACCTCCATTTGCACATGCAATAGGGGATCTTGACAAAACAAAGCGTCCCTGAAGGCCACCAACATTCTTCACTGCTCGTGTCATGCAGTTAGAAATAATGCTTGTCGTGCAAACACAGGTAGAAATCAGACAGAGCAAAAGATGGGGTCCAAATAATAATTATTTAACTCCAGCGGAAAGAATAAACCAGACAGAGCAAAAGATGGGGTCCAAATAATTATTTAACTCCAGCGGAAAGAATAAATTGAGAATTAATACGTCTGCATACCATAAAACAACATTACTTTTTAAAGACTGGGTTACACACTGTTTTTTCTCTTTGGTAAAGTTACAGTTTTCTGGCTTCTTCCCCTGCTGCCTTCTTTTTCCTAAGCTCTTCAACTGATGCTAAGTTTGTTATGTCAGCATGTTAGTCAATCCTATTGCAGCGTTTATCACACTGGCAGACTCTAGCTCTGTGGTGTTTTTATGACATGGTTGCTCTGAGAGATTGCTCCCACACGACACTGGAAAGCAGGTGGGAGCATGCGCTTTCAGCCAGCTGATCTGCTGGATGAGAAAATCTCACAGAAACTGTTGTGGTGAGAGGTTATAATGCTGTCTTCCAAACACATTCACTTTCATCACACCCGTACGGAGACACTGTGCAAATTGTTATACTAATTTCAGACATAATTAGAGAAAGCAGGAACCCCAGGTATCTCTCTGTTTCCATGTCTCATATATGCACATATAGGAGTTTTCTTGATCGGACCAGTACTTCTTACAGTCCGTTATCCTGTCGTCTTCTGATAACAGCCACTGTCAGAAGACATGCACAAAATAGTCACAAAATAATGGGTCTTTAAAGCTACCAGGGTAAGTTAATTGCAGCCCTCATTGTCTAAAGGCAGGTTTATGCCTTGAAGCATCTGAGATTGCAGTCAATGAAAAACTCTGATAAAGTTTACTGTTCTTGCTACTGTAGTTCTTGGTCATTTTGTTACCTATTGAAAAGTCATATTTAAGAGTCCTGCTAAAATCCGAAGTCTCAGTAGTAGCATGCAGTAATTACATCAATAGACTGATTGCTCCTTGTATGAAAAAAAAAGAATGTTTCCATCCAGCCACTTTGAGTTTGACAGCTTCTAAGCTCATTGTGTGCTTTTCTGTCCTTGGATTAATAGCTTGGGCAAAAACAAACTCGTAGTTTACCTCCTCAACTTCTCATTACCATTATATATTTTTTAAATGAATTTTCTTATTTACTGCCTCCTAAATGAAAACAAACTTGTAGTATACCTCCTCAACTTCTCGTTACCATTATATATTTTTAAAATGAATTTTCTTATTTACTGCCTCCTAAATGAGACACTGTCCAACCTTCTTACTCCTGTTTTTCGTCACTATGTCCGTATTGTTTCCCATTTCTTGTTTTGATGTTCCTTGTTTGCTGCCAATGATTTTTGCAGCCTTTGGCCACAAATCATACTCATACGTGCAGGTCATAAATCTCCATATATACATATTTAACACATATTTAGATAGTGTCCATACTCATACAGGAACCATTTGTATTGTTTCAGCAAAAAACAACCTGGGGGTGCTGGTTGACAGCCGGCTGAATATGAGCCGACAGTGTGCCCAGGTGGCCAAGAAGGCCAACAGTGTCCTGGCCTGTATCAGGAATAGTGTGGCCAGCAGGAGTAGGGAAGTGATTGTGCCCCTGTACTCGGCACTGGTGAGGCCACACCTTGAATCCTGTGTTCAGTTTTGGGCCCCTCACTACAAGAAGGACATTGAGGTGCTGGAGCATGTCCAGAGAAGGGCAACGAGGCTGGTGAGGGGTCTGGAGCACAAGTCTTCTGAGGAGCGGCTGAGGGAACTGGGGGTGTTTAGTCTGGAGAAGAGGAGGCTGAGAGGAGACCTTATCGCTCTCTACAGCTACCTGAAAGGGGGTTGTGGCAACGAGGGTGTTGGCCTCTTCTCCCAAGTAACTAGCGATAGGATGAGAGGAAATGGCCTCAAGTTGCACCAGGGGAGGTTTAGATTGGATATTAGGAAAAATTTCTTCACTGAGAGGGTGGTCAGGCATTGGAACAGGCTGCCCAGGGAGGTGGTGGAGTTGCCATCTCTGGAAGTGTTCAAAAAACTTGTGGATGTGGCCCTTCAGGACATGATTTTGTGGGCATCATGATGGCGCTGGATTAATGGTTGGACTTGATGATCTTGAAGGTCCTTTCCAACCTTAGTGATTCTGTGATTCTGTGAAAAGATTGTGGCAGAATGTGGAGGTACAGGTAGGAGGAGGGGGACTGAAACTGAGTGAGCTTCTGGGGTGATCAGAGATAAAATGAGTAATAGAGGTGTTTCCAACCTTCCTAGAGGCTGCAGGAAGCCCAGGTACCTCCTCACAGGTTACATCCACCTTGTTACCTATACATGTCTTCTTCAAAGACCAGAACAGGTTTGCACTGCCATTAAGTTCCACTTCAGTGAAATTGGTATTAAATGTACGGGGAGAAGTTGTCTGTTCTTCCTCCCCCCTGCAACTTCCTTCCTTATTTCTTTCACACCCACACTGTTTTTATGTAGGTGTTTGGTGCCTCAGAGTTCAACACGAACATTTGGTTTGTGTGAAAATTATGTCTTTGCATTTCAGGTAGCTATTAGCATCAATAATGTATTTATACATGTTACTGTTTAATAAGCTTTACCATGCAAGAATAAATTACCTTCACTTCAGAACCCATATCTTTTGTACTCATGAACTCAGTCAGGCAGGGTAATAGAAAGCATATTGCTTATTTCAGCTGAAAAAGTCATCCATTAACAAGTTCCCCCATTAATGGTTAAAGATTAGTTAGTATATCTTACAAGTATATCTTGCTGCATTTATTTGCTAGAATTTAAAAAAGCGGTATGAATGATTTCAAGATTTTATACTCTCTGGTATTCTTATATGCACACATACCATCTATTATCAGAGTTTTCTACCATATTTAGGCAATTGAAAGGTTTGGCATCATCTCTGGGCCAAAATTTTCTGGACTAAAATTTCCTGAATTCAGTTTGGTTACATCAAAGGGACTTGCATCCCTAATACAGGAATTTCTGCTGTCAAATGCACACTGGAAAATGTCAAATGTTTATTTCTAGATATTTGTACAAAGCACCGTATTAACCCCTTCAAAGATAGAATTATGTGAATGTTGGTGACCTCTTTAAAATATTTAGACATCTATAATTGTAACCTGAAAATGTGGTTCGGGGTGGGTTTTTTTTTGTTGTTGTGTCCTTCTCCCTCCCTCTTCAATGTCTATCATGGCAAATGCTAGAAAAAGAGATAAAAAAGCAGGTTTCCCATTACAGGACTTATGGCTTTGGGACTGCAAGGTGCACCAAGAGATAAGAATTCAGAATTAAAAAAGAGCATGATAAGACTTGCTAAGACCATTTCACTCTCTGAAACTACCTGTTCTAGGAGATCTTTTCTGGGTGTGCATTTTATTTATCAGAGAACTGTGGTCAGTGAAACAGTAGCAATTGGCTAGTGCAACTACACTGGAACCAGCAAATAATATATCTGTGAAGAGCTGTGAGTCAAACTCTGTTGAACAAACTGTTATAAGTACTCCTAAAATATGTGGACTGTGGGAGAAGGAGGGAAGCAGAGCTTTTTTAATAGCAATGCTTTTTCAGAGTTAAGAATATGTTGTGAAAATTCAGTTGTACATGAAATTACACGTATGCTAAGTGTAGGCTAGTGTTACTACAATGCATCATTTTGTAAAATGTTTAAATATGGATCAGAATATGAATGTAAAAAACATGTACAATCTAGTTTGTTTCCCACACATACGCCAGAGCAAATAATGATGTGATTTGAGAGGCATAATGACAATATTGTGCCTATAACGCATTTGCCCAAAGGTACACTTGTGCATATGTTTTCTATTCATTTTTGTTCTCTATTGCACATTTCCCTCAACTTAATTATTGCATTGATTGTAATTAGGCTCCCTCTAAGCCCGTGAGTGTGGAACACATTTTCAAAATAAATATGAGCAAGCTGACTTGCTTCTGAAGCTTTTTTAAACTCTCACAGCTCTATAAAATGCCTAACAGGCACTTTATCTGAGAACAAAAATGCATTTTATTTCAGAAGCTTTCTATGACTTTATCCATTTTAAAGAGAGAGAGGGAAAATCTGCTGATTTTCAAACTATGGAAATCAAACCTATGGCATTTTTTTAATCCAATTTTCTTATTTTTTGTATTACATTAGCACCTCTTACAATGTGAGCATCCCTACAGAGATCAGTATTCCTTTGTGGTAGTTGCTGCATCAACATACATTAAGGAATATTCCCTGTCCAGAAACAAGACTCATACACGGACACCTTTGATGGACTGAAGCAAAGAGCAGAAAACGTGATAGTAACTAGATAGTAACAGAACTAACTGTGTAACTAGATATATTTTTTTGCATAAAACAGTAGTCTCAGTTTGCCACCTGTCTAACCGTCTCAACATTGCAACCTATTTTCATAACTTGACAAAATTATTTGGATTCTCAAATGTTCGTGTAATATTGATCTTCCTCAACTGCGCTGTAGCACCCAGTGGCTGTTTTTTTCTTTCTCTCCCTCTCCCCACTTGCCCAAAGCCACAAGCTGTCCCATAAGAACAAGTAGTGGTGCAGTAGCTTTATAATATAAACAATAAATGATATGTCATACATATATGCTTTTGAGGTGAAGGTGCTGCGAGAATCTTGCATGAAGTCTATTTTCATCTAGCTTAATTAATTACCAATGAGGTTGCTTAATACCTCAGCATTACCATGTCTATCAATAGTACACTAATATTATGTGACAGTAATGTGTTCTAAAACAAGATAATTTGAAATCTATAGGTATCTAAAGATTTCTGGTGACAGTTCTTGTCAGATTTGAACCAAAACAAAGTAGAAAATATTTAATTAGAAACAGCTAGCAAAATCTCATGTATACAATAAGGTATAGATTTGGATCCAGTGTATCATCAGATGAAACATAGCATATACTATATCAGATTGGGGCAGGATGAGGTCACTTTTTTCCATTAAGCCCTTTTGTATCTTCTTAATACACCCAAAATAGAATGGTTATCCAAAAAACAAATAACAGATGTTTGATAACTCTTAACAGATACTTGTTGAAACTAATAATCAGAATTTTACAACACTCTGTATATTATTTTGACTATAACATACCCAGTGGGATTGATCTGACTATGTCTGATCTAGTCACTTTGAGCTCATGATGTATTGGGAAATAGAGATTTCTTGATGAAAATTTAGTCATCATGGTCACATCATAACTTTAGTGCTTCATTTAGGAAAAACAGACGTCTAAAGTAGATAGGTGAACTGCACCTTCAGGGTGCACATATTTTTCCATTGGTTATAAAAGGAGGATAGGTCAGCTGTCAATATCCACACTGTAGACCTCTAAAATTAAGACACTTCCCATCCTTTATGTCATCTGAACTGATCTTTTCTGGCCATTCAAGAAGGCAACTGTGAGGACTTAGCCCCGCACTAAAGCAGATGAAGTAGTAAGTGCAGAAAGAGAGATTTGCAATAAAATAATAGGAAACGTGCCTCGTCATTTTGTACTTGATTGCAGGAGTACATGGAAGAATCAGAATATGGTGAGACACATCAACTAGTAGCTGCTTATGGACCTGGTCTCTGCTCTCCAACTGTTTCTATTTTTTTCTGAAGTCTGAGTGGAGGAGGATACGATGCAGTACCACAGTCCCGTTCACTACATGCCTCATACACTGAAGTTTCTGAAAGAGGAAAGTAATGGTTTGTTCCTGAAATGGTGATATTTTCACTGACAGTTTAGCTTTAGTATTCCCCCAAAAAATGCTCAACAATTCTTCTGGCTGTAGCCAGTATCACTGTTATCTGAAACACCATCTTGCACAAGTGGGTCCTGTAGTAGGAAATGTAAAAGGATCAGGAGTTCATGGACCTGCAGTGAGCATTGTATCAAGATGGGACAGTAAATGAATGACAGCCCTAAGTATTTAACATTTTGCTGATGACGCAGGGAGTAACCAAGTTTCTGGTTGTGGATTTAGCATACATGAATCACTGTTTTAGCATAAACATATTTAGTATTTTGCAGACCATATGGTAAGTAACGTAACAGCTTAGATGAGCTGATATTAATGCCTTGGATTCACTATGCCATGGTGTCTTACAGACTTGCGTGTGTCGGGAGAACTGGAAAATTTACTCATGATAATTGTACGTTGCTGCACTTGGATAAACTTGTGGATAGGTACAGGGAATAAGGGGTGCTCTTGTATCCTGATAAATTTAAGGTGTTTTATTTCTGAACTGGCTCTGGCTGGTGTGGAGTTAGGTTTCTTCTCAGCAGCCTGTACAGTGCTGTGTTTCAGATTTGGGGCTAAAACAGTGCTGATAACACACAAATGTTTTGGCTATTGCTGAACAGATCTTGCGTATTGCCAACGCATTCTCTTTTTCCCACTCTGCCATCCATCAAGTAAGCTGGGGGTGGGCAAGAAGTTACGAGGGTATAGAGCTGGGACAGCTGACCCAAACTGGGCAGAGAGATGTTCCATATCATATGATATCACGCTCAGAAATAAAAAACTGGGGTAAAGGAAGAGGAAATGGGGAACTGGCTTTCAGGGTGGTCATTGCTCAGAGACTGGTTGGGCATTGATCTTTTTCATGGGAGGTGGTGAGTAATTTCTTTGCATTGCCTGGGGTTTTTTTTGCTCTTTCTTTCACCTATTGCATTGTTTTTATCTTAAACCAAAGCTTTCTTGCTTTTATTCTTCCTGTTGTCTCCCCTGCCTCCTTGCATCTGCTATGGATACGCCATGCTTTCTAACTTTCATTTGGACAATTACTTCAACAGTCTCAAGCAGCCAACCTTGGCAACTACTCTATGACACCATGGTAGCCAGAAGCAATTAGAAACTCTTTAAGGACATTCACAGCAGTAGGGCCACATACTGCTCCAAATAACATTGGTGGTGAAGTTCTTGTTTGCTTCATTTCGCAGTAAGTTTCAGTCACAAGATGAAAGTGGATCATGTCCTGAACTCTGAGAAACACTGGCTAGAGCCCAAAGTGAATAGCGAGAAGGCAGGCTAACCAATCTGTGTCTTTGTACAACTCTACCCGTAATTATTTTAGGGTTTTGTCCAGAGAGCTAATTACAATGTTGAATAGGATTCAGCCGTAAATGGGGTCTCTGCAGTTTTTTTACTAGATACTGTCCTCTGACAGTATTTTACAGTTACTCTGTGGGATTTATCAGTTTACCACTTTTTAATCCCTTCAATATGGACTACACTGATTTTGTACAGTACTAATTTTCATCATGTTTAATTAAATCAAATATTTTATAACAGTAAATTTGCTATGTCAATACAGTTACTTTCCTCAACTGTACATATAATCTCATCTAAAACAATATCAAATTTACTCAGAAGACCTAATTTCATTAAAACAATGTTCCCTGGTGTTAAATATATTAACCTCCTTCAATTCTTTATTGATCATATCAATATCAGCTCCTCTATGATTTTTCCAATAGTAATTTCATGCTGACAATTTTAGCACTTCCCAGGAAATCCCATTTTCTATATTTTTCAATTATTGATAAATAATTATTTGTGTTCTGGAATATTCTGTCTTCCAATATCTGTCACGAATCAACCTCAAGACTTTAAGAACTCCACTGACTTCTTTCAAAGAAATTCAGACACAGGTTGTCTGGTCCTGAGATTATGATCTTTAAATACGACAATTGTGGCCTGCTATTATTATTAACCACGGGCAGAAATAAAAAATATTTCATTAGCATAATTTCTCAGATATAAGCATGAGATGGATAAGTCTGTTAAATATAAGACATATGAATCTATTTCATCAGGGCATTTCTAAGTTTTTCCTGTAGGTATCTTACCTTGCTTCCTCCAAAAAACTGTAGAGAAGTAGCTGGTGAACATTTCAGACTTTCTTCAATTGTGACACATAATTTAACATCTTTTTCCTGGACTCACACCTGTATAAGAGATTTCATGCTGTCCTGATATATTTAGACATTCCTTCTCACTGTATTTACGAAGAAGCCCGTGAGAAAGGTGCAAGCTAGGACGTCCTGAGAATATTTAAAGATAAAGGCCTGGAGGCCAGCTGATGGCATCTTGTTATTATGAGCCCTGTGCATGCCACTGCTCCTTCCTCTGCTTCTTGATGAGATCATATCTTTAGCCATTTACATCAGAAGGCTTTCATGTTGACTTTTTCCTATTCATCTATGGTCTACATTCTAACCTGCTGATTTATTCCCATTGTCTTCACAAATTCTCTGCTTTCCTTTTAAAAACAATTATTTCTTGCACCTTTTTTGTTAAGCTTGATTATTTTTAGCCAAAGACAGCTTTTGTGATTGCTGAATTGTGCTCTGGGGCAAAGGTTCATCATCTACTGCTTCTGCGTGCAATGCCAAATTAGCATCCACATGAGTCTATTCAGTTGGGTTTTTTTCTTTCCTGATTTTCTTAATTTTTTTCAGTTTCTAAAACCGACCATTCAAAAGAACAAAGTGTCAGTATTACTGGCCAAAACTAATATTCCTAATATATTAGGAACTAATATATTCCAAAAAAAAGGTATATCTTGATTGTCCGTATCAGCCATCAGGTTTTAGAGCAAGGATCAAGCCCTCCTCACAGATCTACTATAGAATTACTCTGATCTTGTTTCAACAGTTTGTCTATCAGAAAGTTATTGATGTCACTGCTTAGAAATTAAATTTTTTTCTAACAAATGCAAAATAAAACCTACAGTTAAAGGTGTCCTGGATCAAATTCTCCTCTCCCAGATCAGACTCTGCTATGATGAAGTGACTTTTCTCCACAGATGTCATATAAAAAACTGCTGAAAAGATGTTCATTCCTTCTCAGATATGAATTTGTTCTCCAAAGCTAAATTTAATCAATATGCCTCTCTGTGATTTATCAGTCTGAATACTAATCCGTATGTTTTCTGCTTCCTGTCCTTTTAAAGTTTCAGTTACTTTGACATAGAGAATATCTACTGCAGTTTCTTCTGCCCGCATTTTCATTCTTTTCCAAGATGTTGCCAGCAATGTTAACATTCGAGTCATGTGAAACACCCTTCCACACTTACGCATACCCACCCAATCAGATTTTGTTTCAGAAATGAGTACTTCTTATTCCTCTTGTTTATTACCAGAGCTCCTTGCTAGTACTAACATAGAGACCACTGGAAAATATGTTCTTTTTCCATATCCTGGCACCTAGATTCTTTATATCAACTTCTTTACAGATCCATGAGCAATGGATTTTATATTATTTCACAGTTCTTTGAAAGTCACTGCAAGCTGTCTTAAAATGAATTTTGATTTGATGGGAATTATTAGATTAAAACCTTCAACGTTATCAGATATTTAAAAAAAAAAGAAGTGAAAGTGACCAAATTAATTCATTTTCTGCAACAAAAAGGCATGATGGTCATAATATTAATAATTTAAATGACTATAATGCATTACAGTTATAACAATCAAATTGCCAGTCTGGAATAGCTATTACATTTTCAACATTCATGAACAATGATGTAGATGTTGGTTCCCTAATTATTAACTCTGCAGAAAGACTAACCCCTCTCAGGAATTGACATATTTCTTTCAGCTGCAGATTAAGGAAGAAAAAAATATAGCAACAACATTTTTTACAATACAGAATTTAAATATTTGAATACTTTAGAAGGAAGAAATTATCAAATCAAAATTTAAGTGAACACATTACTGTGACAAGTCTGCTAGATTCAGGTTACATATCCCAGTGAATCACTTTAACATCTTTTTTCGGCTGCATTGCTACATTAAAAATGCCTTTTTAAAGGTTTTGGTTGGTAGGCCTTCACAAGACTAAGAATCTGGACATGTCCAAGTGTAATTAATCTATTTAAATATAGGCCAGTGGATTATTTAAAAATACAGCTTTAATAGTATGTGTTTAAATTGTTTATCTCCTCCTGAACTAGAGCAACAAATCCTACAATCTGACAGTGTATTATTTTTAGAGGTATTTTGTTTTATCAGTTTCGATCTTGCGGTCTGGCAGGTTTCCCTGTTTATTGGAGGGAGGGGCATGGAAAATGCCATCCTAAAAGCTAAAAAAATACATATAAAAGTTAAATAAAGACCTGAGGAGAAGGTGAATATTTAAGGTAAATCTTTCTTTACTTGAACCCTTCCTGTTAAATGTCATCATAAAAGACAGCCTAAAGGGTCTGTCAATAAAGTATATTTCAGTGAAAAATCAAATGAAGAAGAAGGAATTAAGAAGAGCACATGCCATCTACCTTTATGATCATCTAAAATATAAAGGAGATTCACCTGGAACAGAGTATGTTTAAAAAGTCAATTGTCTCTGATAGTGTCTAAAAGACTATTAATAAGTACAGCTTTCTAAAAAGCAGAACGTTATGGTCTGCACTTCGCAGTGAATTTCCAGAGGATATTTGGCTTATATTTACCCAACTTGCAGCATAACCAGAGAAGTTCATGTTTGTCCACATACATCTACTTGCACATCTTCCCTTTACAGGTGGAAAGGCAAAGGAAACTCTCAGAGTCTATAAAGACTCAGAAGTTGCAAATAGACAATAGTCCCGCTGTGGGAACACCGACTCTGGCACTTCCTCTATGTATTATCCTAAATAAACACTTCACTGTGTTAACTTGGGATGAACTCCCACACTTCAGACACAAACATTGCTTAGAGAGGGAGAGTTGGAAAAAAAAGAAAAAGGGAAAAGATGCTTGGAAAAAAAAATATGATTGGATTGCCAAGGGCTGGTAACCAAATTGCCTTTCTGTCTTCCATTGACATTTTTTTTAGTTCTAATAATGTAGAATACCAGTTTCTACAAAATTAAGTGCAGGCCATCTCCCACAGGGCTTTTCAAAATGTTCCTATGGTGTGTGGGAGGCAAAATGTTGCTTTGTCTTTTCAGAACTCTCTTCAGTGCATTTGTAATCACATTGACTTAAGGAATGCCATTGTGTACAACTTCTCACAGGTGACCCAAGACAGCCAAGAATTGATCACTTCCAGGAAGAGAAACCAGCTCCTGTGGAGCTGAGCACCCCACACAGGATTGTGAACAAGTACTTCATCAAGGAATTCCTCCACTTCTAGTCAGAAGAGGAGTCAGGAACAAAATGTGAACGATTATATTGTGGTTAATGTCAATATTAAGAAATGATTGAGAACTGTGCTCTTGCATTCCCCTGCCCTGCTTAAC
>NW_010523053.1:13754-15353 GCF_000687285.1 Phaethon lepturus
CGGAAACACAGGGAGGAATAGCTTTCACAAATCGCATTTCAAGCATAAGGAAGTTTGATCTAAAAAAGCAGAGATTCTTACTCCCTTCCCTTTCACTCTTCACTCTTTAGTTATGTCCTTAATAACGAAGGTAAAAATTGTCCATGTCCATGTACAGAGACATATTTATTTTCATCCTGTTTAAATTTAGACCTACAACAAATATTCATACAGCTCTAAAGAGGCAACCTCCTGTCATTTAGACATTTTTATACAAGTATAACTCAGCTGGCTACACAGGAGTATTTACCTTTTTATATATGTATAAATGAAATAAAAGTCAGGGCCATATTTTCCTATACTGGCATGCACTGTTCTATGTTTACGAACAAGAGACTGAAAAAATCAGAGCAAACATTTTTCATTTTAAAGGATGCTGAATCACATGATTCTTAGATATTTAAGCATATTTACACGGACAATGTACATACTTTACCAATCAGAGAATATCTGTAAGAAAATACAATCTTTTATTGAATTCTAGCTCATATATATATAGGGGGGGTTTAATTTTGTAAAATTTTTTTTAATTTATTTTTTTAATAAACTTGCAAAACTAGCAACATGCTTTTCTTATATTTCTTATTTTCTTATATTTTCTTATATCAGATGTGCATGAAGTTGAACATGAAACATACTGCTTTAAAAGAAACAAGTATGAATACCCACATTCAAATTAATTACTATAATGACCTATCCTCCTGATATTGGGCAATTCAATTTCCTCAGCTTTTTTTCCAGATAAAAACCTTCACTTTCATAACCATATAAATTTTAAAATTTACATAGTAGGACACGTCCTTTGCTGGCCTATCATTGACCTCAGCTCAGCTGCTGTAGTAAGAGTAGTAACTGTAATAGCAATAGCAGTAGTACTCTAGTTAGTCAAACATAATTCCAGTGTTGCAGTCTACTTCAATGCAGTCAACACCATTTGTCCAAACAAATGAATCTTCAGGTTTGAAGCATTTCTCATTATTCCTGCACACTGCCATTGATTTGTTATGTGGGAGATTTAGAATGAGGGAATGAGCTGTGTTGCTGTCTTTCATATGATTTGGTTTTTATTACAGCAACAGTGACTGATAGAATTATTCCTTTATCTATAAAAACATGAGCAGACTTATGCAATTTTAATATCTACAGCTAAGTCCAGGCAGATAGTTCAACAGAGGATTTCAAACTTTCTCATGCAGCTCTAGTTATGCAGGGGTTTAGAACATCCCTTCACTGTCAACAGCAACCATTAAGGTAACATATGATGTTTAAATTTCATTTAAATATTTACAGATGAGAAGAACCAGCTTTCCTGACCAATGTATGCCACCCAAGGTGATAAATTACTGGAAATTCAAGCTAGTCTCTTTTTTCTGCTCTTGCTGCTTTGTATTATCCCGACACAGTAAACCAGCCAGGCAGCCTGCTTTCAAGCCCACAGTCTATCTTGACCCCCTGCACACTCCCCTGCAGGTTGCACCAAGTCTTATAACTCCCTGGCAAGGAGGAACATCTGCAATTGTGCACTCCATTGTTGGAAAAGACTTTTAAGATCATCAAGTC
>NW_010523054.1:0-2246 GCF_000687285.1 Phaethon lepturus
GGCCACGTCCCTATGACCACGCTCCTCATCTCCAAACTCCAAAGCTCCTCTGACTCTGCTGCTTGCAGGGACCTGGATGGGGGTTTTTTCCTACGGATTTTCCAGCAGAGATGCCCCAGCCCTGGCCCTGTCTGTCCCTTCCTTAGTGCATGATAAGGTGCACCCCTTTTCCCAAGGGATTTGGGTGCTGAACTGCCCTTTCCAGAGGGTAAGGAGGCCGGGGCAGCCTGGCCTTCCTCCTGCCTGACCCACGGTGCCCCAGCCGAGCGCAGCCCTTGGTGCATCTGCTTCTCATCTGCTGCAACCCCGATAACGCAGGGCTGACAACTGGTGCTGGCGGAAGGGATGAGAGATGCGGGGCGGGATGTGGGTGGGGCGTTTTGGAGGCTAACAAGGACCCCATCCTCCTGCTGGGGGCTGCTGTGTGGGTGGGGGCAGACTTGGGAGGGCTCATGCATCCCCTGGCCCCTGTTGGGGAGCAAATCCCACCGTGGCAACATCAGCAGCAGCTCTGCAGAGCTGGTGTCTCCCATCTATCGGCATCTCCCCATCCCTGTAGCGTGGGAGGGTTGTCAGCCCCCATGAGTGCATGTGATGCTTTCCTTTGTCTTGTTTTTCAACTTGCATTTTGTGTCTCTCTGAAGGGGTTTATTGGCCTGCCAGGTTCAAAAGGCACCCAAGGAGAGCGGGTGAGTGATGGCACCCATGCCATCCCTGCTTGGGATGCAGGAGAGCTGTGTTAGAGCAGCCCAAAGCACCAGCTTCATGTTCTTCACCTGTGTTTGCACTTGACGTTTGAATAGGTGTCAAGTGCAGTCGTTTGGGAAGGCAGAGCTGCACTTGGCCTTGCCTTGCTCTAGTAAGAGGAGCTTTCAGACAGGACAGTGTGTCCTAAGATATCACCTGCTTTGGGAAGGCAGCAAGGGAAGGGGGAGTGCTATGTTACGGGACGCAGGAATGAGGACAAGGTGCTCGGCCTCATGCAGGCATCAGGACGGTGCAGCCGGGACCACCACCGGCTGCTGCGGGCGTCCCACCTGCCGGGGGAGCTGGGGGTGGCACCGGCACGGGCTGCTGGGGCACTAATGGTTTGGTGGTGAATGAACACAGAAGCTCTGGAGCCCCCCACCCCCCAAGGAGCAGATCCAGCATGTACCTGCTCCCAGCTCCAAAAGGCCCATCAAGAGCAAAGCCCTGATCTAACTTGGGCAAAACTAGCTGTCTTTGATGCCCAAATCAGATCACGGCATGCTTTGGTTGCAAGGAGCGGCATGCCATGGCTTCCTGAGCATCTGCTCCACCTCTGCTGCTCTTGCAGGGCTGCCGAGGTCCGAGTGGAGCCAAGGGAGACCTGGGAGCCAAAGGAGACAAGGTACCACGTACCCAGGCTTGCGGGGGGATTCCTCAAGCTGCTTTCTCTTTTGCTGTTCAGATGTGCCATTTTCCAGCCAGTGGAGGAGTTTCTGTGGATGTCCCAGGGGCACTTGCTTTCAGGGGCTGTGGGAGCCGGGTAGCTCAGGCTGTGCTTGATCCCACCATGCTGCTGCCCCTGATCCTGCTCCGGCTTGCTTTGGCTGTTTAAAAACATTATATTGCCCTGTTGCTGGTGCCACAGGGATGCTTTTGGAGGAGGGTCGTAGGGTGTTCACCCCGAGTGGCCTCGTGGCAAAGGCTGGGCGTGCAGAGAGCCGGGGAAGCAAGCGGTGGGCTGTCCCGGGGGGTTCCTGCCCGCGGGTGGGGGAGCCCCAGGCACTGGCTGCCCCTCTTGTTTGCGCCGGCCGGCGGGTGGGGGAGCCCCAGGCACTGGCTGCCCCTCTTGTTTGCCAGCCCTGCTGTGACCTGCTGTGTCCCCTTCCTCCAAGGGTTCACGTGGAGCACAAGGAGCAAAAGGGTCCCCAGGGATCCGGGGCCATGTCGGCTTGCAGGGCTTTCCCGGCCCCCGAGGAGCTGCGGGGTCCCGGGGACCTGACGTAAGTGCCGCGGCTGGTCCGGGGTGTCGCATGGTGAGACGTGCGTGCACCCAGCGTTGTGGCGTGAGGTGGGTGGCATGGGGAGGGGACAGCCCTGAGGGATGCAGGCAGTGTAGGCAGTGCTGCCTTGCCCCAGCCCTGCCCGGGGTGAGCACTCCTGCCCACTCCCCGGCGATGGGCAGCGTGCCTTGGTGCCTGCCCATGTGCGCTGCACTGCTGCTCTCCCCCACTGCCTAATCCTGGCTCCCCTCTAGCGTCCTGGGCATCTCCACCACC
>NW_010523054.1:2761-3275 GCF_000687285.1 Phaethon lepturus
TGGCTTGTCCCCAGCCAAAAGCCCACCTGGCAGCAGCACTGGTATTTCCTCGCTGGTTGGGGCGGTGGGAGCTGGTGTGGGCTCAGGGAGACCCTGATGGCATCTCCCCACCTCGCTGCTCAGGCAGTGCTCGGCCGTGGGGAGCTTTGCTCAAAGCCCCCCATCCTGGGGGTCACAGCTGCCCTCAGCACTTGGCACCTGCGGTGCTTTGACGCAGCTGCTCCAGACCCCTCCGGCTGTGCCCCCGTCAATGACCCGAAATCAGCCGGTGGGTTCAGCGATGTGAGGGGAGGGCAGCTTTAGGCAGGGGATTTCCCGCGGGCCCGAGGGCAGCCCTCCCCACCTGCCTCCGCCCGAGCACCTTTGCAGGGTGCCCGCCGAGCCCCTGCTCCCGCTCAGCACCCTTCGCAGGTATTTTGAGAGCGCGGGGCTCGCGGATCGCTCTCTTGAGCCGATGCCCATCTCCGACTCCTGCCGGGCTCTCTCCACCTCCTGAGCCGGTGCCGGCAGCTCC
>NW_010523054.1:3406-4293 GCF_000687285.1 Phaethon lepturus
ATCCAGGCTCAGTTTTTAGAGAACTTTTTCCTGCAGCGTGTGTTCCACGTGAGCTGTGAGGATGGACAAACCCAGCTGCAGATCAATATTTCTACCTGAGAACTGAAGCCAGGCTGGCTGCTTATTTCTCGTGCTTTCCAGCTTCCCAGGAGGAGGAAGAGAAGAGAGGGTTGATATTTTCCCTCCCACCTTTCTGGTCTGCAGCATCCGCCTGCGTGTGATGCCCTCCCCATCGGAGCACTTTTGGGATGCCTGCCTGGATCTGCTCTCACATTTGCTCTTCAGGATGAGAAACAAATCCTCCCACCTCTCCAAGAGCTGGAGACACAGCACAGCTCATCTTGCTGCCTTTCCCACCCAGCCAAGCAGCACTGCCGTCTCACGGCGTCGGTCTGGAGCCGGGGTCCGGGCTGTGCCTGCCCCGCCGGGGCTGTAACCGAGCAGGCAGGAGCCTCGGCACATCAGGCCTTTGAACTGCCTTTAATCTGAGCAGCAGGAAACAAAAAATATTCAGCTGTGCTGTTTTGGGCCAACACCGCACCAATTAGGCTTTTTATTTCTGGCCAGTTTTATAACCCTGGGGGACAGGGGAAGTCCCCATCCCCACCCTGAAGCTCGACTGGTGCCGCGGGTCACCTTGCCGTTTAATTAATGTCACCTCCGGCCACGCTCCCTGCGTTCCTCCCCTGCCGTGGCTGGGGGAGCGGGCAGAGGATCAGGCTCTGTTTGCCCCGGCCGACTCCTCTCCTCTCTCCTGGCAGGGGGAAGAAGGGCAGATCGGCTTCGCGGGGCTGAACAGCAGCGAGGGACCCAAGGTCAGCGCCCGCGTTTGCTGCCGTGTCCCCCAGCTTCCCACGGGCTACCCTTGTCCCCACGCGGAGGATGCG
>NW_010523055.1:0-3608 GCF_000687285.1 Phaethon lepturus
GTGGGCAGGGAGCATATGGATCGCCGCGCCCGCCATACGGGCCGTTTAGCCTCTCACCTCGAGGAAATCAATCACACGGATCCCGGGAAGGACGAAGGGCTCGGCGCGAGCCCCGTTCCCGGCCTGCGCGGCCGGGGGCTGCTAAAGTTGCACGAAGGACGTGGCCAAACCGAGCCAGACCTCAAACGCTATAAACATCTCCCAGCGTTCCGGGGCCTTGACAGCTGTCAAAGCAGGCAGCCGTTGGCGTGCGAGCCGTTGTGCTTGCTTGCCGGTGATAATAAAGGGAAAACGCGGCTTTAGAGTCTCCCGTAGAATTACCACACGCTAGTAAGAATATAAGCTGCAGTAAGCATTACCGTAATAAATACCTTACATCGTCTGATCCTGCCCGCACGGCTGAGGTTCAGGAGTGAAGTGAAAGCAGGAAGGAAGGGAGTCCTTCGGAAGTTTTCGGAAAACAGAAAGGGGGATAATGGAGTGCTCGTGCACTGCTCCACTCGCGTCCGAGGCTGGCAGCGAGCCCCCCCCGCGCTCTGACAGCTCTGGCTGCACATCAGCATCCAACTTCACGGCGTCTGTCGCAGCTGCTCGCTCGCTGCGGGGAAGCCTGACGGCTCTCACGGGACCACGTACGCGTGCACTCTCACGCACCGCTGTGGGGCCGGAGCTGACAGTGTGCCCTGCTGGGGAGGTCAGCGTGGGCGCTGCGGCCACCCCAGGAAAGATGCTGGTCTCGAGCCGACTTCTGGTGGTGCCTGGGCCAGGCGCTGCCGCAGCCGTCCGGGGCCAGCGCAAGGCGCGTGCTGGCCGCTCAGCCCCCTGCTTTCTCCGTTTGGGCTTGCATTTGGGGACTTTGTACCTCATGTAAAGAAGTGCTAAAGTGAAATCAGGCAAAAAGATGCAGTGGTCATTTTTTCTTCCGGAAGAAAGAAATCTTGGACGCCAGTATCTGTCAGTGTAAATATCCTGCAGCGCACGTGTTCCCACAGCTGGAAGGGATCGTGGGTGCTCTGGGGGCCCGGTGCTGCCTCTTCCAACACCTTGTCCCCAGGCAGGGCAATGCTTGGCCCATAGCGGGGACTCCTGGTCCAAGCGGTAGCAGTGTCTTCTGATAGCCAATACCTTTCTGTAAGTCTTAAACTTTTACTCTGTTGAAGAGGAAAGAAAGCTTCCCGCTCCCAAAACATCACGCTGAAACGCTTGCCCACGTTGGACGGGGTACACCTGCATGACTTGAGTACTGAAAGTGTGTTCCCATAGGGAAGGGCCAGGTGCCGAAGTGACATTGCCGGTGCAGCGTCCTCTTCATATGCACCGCACAAACGCCATCCCATTACACGGGCACCAGCCGAGGCTCGCTGGCCTGGAGAAGAGAAGGAGCAAACCCGTGACGCTGCCGCGGGACGCCCGTCTGACCGAGGAACCGAAGCTGGAGGTCCCCATTTGCAAAACGAACGGCCGCTTTGTGCAGAGTGAGACCCTACAACACTGTGACGCCCAGGGCCGCCAAATACGTAACATAGTTCAGACTTTATGCTTTAATAAAACGCCGGAGGTGGGTGTTTCGCAGAGTTCATGGCGTGTTGCAGTCACCATGGGTGCTAGCCGCAGCGCTAACCACCCTGGGTGCTGGCTGCAGCACCGGCCACAGACCCTGGGTGCAGCAGCGGTGCCTGGCCCGGACGGCTGCTGCCCTCATGGCTGGATCAACAAAAACCCAATCACAGGGACTGCGACCCAGTTGCGGTCTTTCTGCTAATAGATGTACAACTACAGCTGCCACAGATCAGCTCCTGCGCTGCTTTGTCTTAAACAAACACTAACTTTCCCTGGGAATTTGCTACGCTCGCAGATAGGAATGACAGGAATTTTTGCGCTTTTGTTGAAAATGACAGCACCTGAAGCAGGCCTACACACAGGTAGTCTCCAAAATACGGCCGTGGGGTCAGCTGCAGTGCCACCCTGCTTCCTTGCGTCTGGTGCTGGAGGGGTCTTCTAGCTTCTTAAATCTACCCCCACTTCATTTCTTACGCGTTGCTTTTGTAAGGGAGCTCAGCCTGCGAGTTGGTGACTGTACAAAACTCCCACCCGCGCACAGGTTTGGGGTTACCTTTCGGGGAGACTCGTGCAGAAATGGGATAAGGGGCACTTAATCGCCAGTGCTTTGGGCGAAGAGCGACGGTTCTTTTTCACTAAATGTGTTCTTTGTGCTCGTGTATCCAGATACCAAAATACAGCATTTCACCGCATGTATAAAATTGTGTTTGCATTTATTCAATTTAGAGTTCTTTTTTAAAAGCATGTAGTCTCAAATGTTTGTTCTCCCTTTTTTTTTCATATCATTACTCTGATACTGCTTGATTAGCTCCCTCCCCAGTCATGATTGGTAATTAAAATAGGCATTAAAATTAGTCACTTAGCAATTTTGCTGTTCAATTGGCAATTAAATTGCTTAATTGCAATTAAAGTCCTAATTTTAATTGGCAAAATGATAGATGTAGATTTAAGATAATATGTATAAATACTTTAATAAGTGTCTATATAAGGATTACTTAATTACTCAACTTCAAGTTTATGCTGTTAACTTTAGAACTTTTAAGTGAGTAATGAAATTTATATTACATCTATTCTAAGGATATGGTAATTAGATGTATTACTTATCTCTATAAGGACCTTTGCAGCAAGTTTCCTCTGTGATGCCAAAACTATAGCCTGGACGGACCGTTGCGATACGACCGATGCCTATCGTTACGCGACAGCTCTGCGGCGGGAGTCCCGGGAGCCGGGGGGACGCGCGGGCGCGGGGTGGCCGACCGAGCTGCGCCAGCGCCTTTCGGGGGAGCACCATGCAGGCGAAACCAGAGCGGCACGTCGTCCGCTGGCAAGATGTGAAGAAGTGGTTTTAAATAGTCCTTGCAGATCAGAGGCATCTTACAGCGTTACATGATTTCTTTAATAATTTCTATCATCTCATCCCCCGTTGGATGAACCTCAGCAGTAACTCTGTAGGAGCAAGAGAGAATAACCGCAAAGTGGAAATGATCTTTCAGGATGGGAGCGAGCCAGACAGTGGGAAGCATTTTGTCTTGGGTGTTTGAGTTTGACAGTGTAAGCTTAAAGAGAAAAGCATTTTGAAAGCGAGAATGGTGACTTAAAGCAAGAGAAAGGCGTTGGGAAGGGATGATCGCAGTTTCACATAAACCATTCATATTTAGGTGCTTCATAGGGTTTTAGGTAAGGCAAGGATTTTGTGTTGAAAATGTTGGCTTTTCAGGTTCAGGCTGCACCGCGTTGGGCGCGTGGCCTTTTATTCTGCCCTTCTGCACTAGTCAGTGCTTACAGAGCTCCGTGTACCGTGCCCGTTCCCAGGCTTTGCTCCCTCTGGCACGCTCCAGTCTGGTGAAGTTTGCAGGAGAAGCGCCCGCGAGCAGAGGCAGCGTGCCTCGTGTGCGGCAGCGCTCGGCCGCCTGGGCTTGCTGCGGGAAGGGACCCTGGTGATGTGACTTCTGCCTTTTTTCACAGGCTGAGCTGCCGCTGGGGGTCCCGTGGGAAGACCTGGGGTTATTGTCCGGAGGCGCTTTCCGGAGCCCGCCATGGAGGAGGCC
>NW_010523056.1:0-19864 GCF_000687285.1 Phaethon lepturus
GGGGAGCGAGCACCGTCAGCTGGCGTCAGGATCCCTCGCTCCGGTTTGCGTAACGAGGCTCTTGATTTCTCTTAATAGACGCTTTTTTTTTTTAGTGCACAACAGTTGGGGTTTTTTCCTAAAAAAAAAAAAAAAAAGGGGATAATTATTGTTAAAATATGCGAGGCGTCAGCCCCCGCTGGGCTGCGCTGCAAGGGAGACGCAGCCGGGAGAGGGTCCTTTCCCACCTGTGGGGGCTGCTGTCCCGCAAAAAAAGACGGGAGGGTGCGTGGGTAGGAGCTACAGGGCTCGCGGTGGGCTGTGGGTTTTCAGCCTGTTGCTCTCTGCTGCGTTTGGATATTTCTTTTCACTGCTGGCATCCGACTTGTAAACAGAAATAACATATTCTTTCTTGGCGAGTTTTGGGTGAGAGTTGCTCGGAACCAGCTTTGTTACAGCTACATGCAGTATCCATAATTGTCCTTCATCACCTGGTTACAGCTGTGAGTTACAGGAGCCCATCCCCAGAGGGGCCTGGTCCTGCAATTCCTAGGGGTTCTGCTAACACTGGTGACAAATGGGGATTTGGTGCCATACCTCTGGACTGGAGTGGGACCATGGAGAACTGACTCTCTCACTCCTGGCCCTGTCACAGTGTTCTCCACATGAGCATGGGCAAATCATGTTTCTGCTCTCCATCTGCAGCGTGCTACTAACCACTGTCTCATTTGCTCGGCTCGGCAGGATTGGGAGATACCTGTTCCCTAGGCATGTTCAGTGCCTAATAGCCAGGACCAGTCTCGGGGGGGCTAGGAATGCTACAGGAGTACAAGCAGTAAATACAGGAGCACACCTGGGTGATTTTTCAAGGCACTTCCTACGCAGGCTCTCCCTGGCTGATTCTTGCAATGATCACCTTAAGCCCTCAAGCACGAGCTCTGAGCACTCAAAGCCACAGGAGCCAGCTGCAGGCATCACAGCTCCGAGAGGCATTTCCCTGTAATGAAGCAGCTGCAGATTATGTTTCCTTTACTGCATGTAAAGAAGACAGCTCTGGGATGGCATAGTTTACAGGAAGCACACGTCAAAAGAGTAAATAATGAATATCAAAGCAGCAGCAAAGGTGAAAAGAGCCCTTTAAGCTTCAAAGCAAGCCAGAAGATTGCCCCAGAAGTTCTTCACGGATCCAGATGAAGCTGAAATTGGGAAAGATGCAAGAGCAGTCACAGGGAGGATGTAGCTGTCGAGGGTTCTGGTCCTGAACAGATCACAGAAAATCCCGGGGTTCATACATGTGCTCTCAGCTCCCCCTCAAGACGCAGGATGTGAAGTGATATGTGGGGAAATTCAGGGAACTGATTCCTTTTGACCACCCCTTCTGCTACACAAAAACTGAGATACCTGGGGAGGACTGGTGCTTGGAGAGCTGGAAATGGTCTGAGCAGTGTTAGGGAAACACAACATCCATTTATGATGCTGTTTTGGGGACACCTTCTAGACAGTTGTATGTACTGGCAGCATCTGAGCAGCTGTCCTCACAGGTCTTCTCCTTCATCTATGGTGGTTTCTTGTTGTAACTGGTACTGAGTCTTTTACTTGGACCAAGGATAAGACTGAAGTCTGCTGTTGCTGTAAGAGAGCAAGAGGAGAGGCTGTTTTTCAAGCAAACACCTTATTTATCAACAGCACAGGCTCAGCCTGGGAGAAACCCATTTCAAATTTATGGTGAATTATTTTAACCGGGAAAAACTACCTTCAGTCCAAATGCTGAGAAGGACAAAATGTCCTGCACCAGTGTTTTGGGAGGAAACAGCCCCTGTTTTCCACTTTGAAGAGACATTTATTTTGAGGTCTACTGTCATGGAATTCTCCAAACTTAAACAGGAGAGGAAATGTTTTATTCAAGATGCTTTTTGTCCCTTCTGGTATTTCAGTTTAACCAGCAAACTAATAAAACCTATTATTTACAGAGTCCTCATGAGCACAAAGCCTGGGGGCCATGCTGCCAGAGTAAATGAGGGTTTGTTGTGCAGTCCTCACTGCAGGATTTAGCCCTGGGAGACAAGGAGACCATTCCAGCCCTGGCCCAGGACCCCAAACCTTGCAAGGTTGGCAGTGCTTTCAGAGGGAGCCACCCCATAGCCAGAGTCCTGTGTGAGTCTGGGCACATCTGCAACCCTCTCCGAACCCCGCTGCGCTCTCTCAAAAGCTCCTTCGCAGTGTCAGTCATGAAATCTGTGCTGCCTGCTCCCGCGTTGGAGGGTGGTGTTTATGACTGCAGGCTGGAGCAGCAGGTGAAGGCAGCGGGCAATGCTCTGCCCTCCTCTTCCTTGTGCAAGGGGCTGGTCACTCCTTGCCCCAGGCAATGCCAAAGACAAGGAGTGTTTCTCTCCAAGGAGACTGCTCTTCTGGACTGTGTCAGGAGTGCTGTACCAAGGGAAAATAGATACAGGTAGAGAAAAGCATTAACCCAAGGTGTTTAGGAGGTCGTTTCTGAGAAAACCAGGCTCTTGCCATTTGCAAAACCCTCCTCAGACAGATATTTTTCAAGGGTGGAGGAGCAAGGCGATCCACAGCAGGACTAGAGACAGATCCCACGGGGTTCTGCAGGATCAGGTCAGGCTCGAGAGCACTGCTGGCAGAGCCGGGGATGCCAGGACAAGGAGCTGCCAGGGTATTTACAAGGCAGCCACTGCCAGGGCCATGCAGCAGACAGCTCTGAAGGGCTGCATGGAGGTGAATTTGCCTTCCCCTCCTCCCGTTGCAGCTCCACGTCATCTGTCTGAGGACAGAGCACAGTTAGAGCCACTGTCCTTGATGCTCACCTCTCCTCCTGGTAACGAACCAGGGCTCGTGCCGTTACCTAGCCAGTGCATCCTCCGGGAGCAACGCAGGTTCCCACACTGAGGTTTTCCCATGGATCTCCTCCCTGTGCACAGACCTGTGGGCTCTGGCAGAAACCAGGGGCTGGTAAGACTGTGGGTCTCCTACGGCAGCATCCGTGAGGCTGAGTATGCTGAGATGCCTGGGATGAGAGCTGTGAAGGACATCTGAGGAGAAGCTGGTTACAGCGTCCCTTTGGAAAACTCGCAGGACCAAAAACCCTGGATAAGCCTCAACCCTTTTCTCCAAGCTGGGGCACGTCCCGCACAGTAGAAACATTTGTTTACTCTATCAGGGCATTTGTTCAACATAGCCGAGGTTTTGTCTTTTTCAGGCTCACCAGGCAGACCGGGCACAGCAGCAGATGCTGCATCTGGGCTCACAGGACATCAATAACCACTCCAGCTGGGCGCTGGCTTCCCACCATTATGAACAGCGATGATCTATGAAGCAGGCAGGACACAATCTGGTTTTTAGGTGCTGGAGTGAACTTGCAGTGCTGACAGATAAAAAAAATGTGTTTGGAGCCTGAACAAATGTGACGTGAACATTTTCCATGGAGAATGAAGGGTGTGGGAGGACAGCTCAGGCCCTAGCAAGAGCTAGTGCAAGCTGTCCCAGAGGGTGACAGGAGTGTTGATGGGAGCAAGAACTTTACTTTCATCCTCTGCTGCTACATCAGGCCAGGCCTGAAGGAGTCTCCACATCCCTTCCACTGTGGACAATCCCTCTTCAAAATTAGTTGCTTAGTGGGAAGAGATTACCGAACTGATATGTATGTGATCTGATCCCGGGTGTCAGAACGGTTCTCACTGTCATCCTGGGGATGGGAAAGATGCCATTTCCTGCGCTTTTATGGTTCTGCTCTTCTGGTGCTCCCCCCCAGCTCAGGGCTTAACATGTTACATTCCTCCTAGGGATCAATAAGTGAAAAGAGAAAACGCATATAGCAAAGGGTAGGGAGGGGAAGAGAATAGGCACCATTTGACAAAAAAGGGAAAAAACTCAGCAAATGGAGCACCAGGGGTTTCAATACTTTTTCAAATGGAATTTGCAGCTATGCCATTCATACAACTGATGTCATACCTCCAGTACAGTCCAGTACAGGACCATGAGCTGGTCGATGCACGTGTCACCCCCCAGAATAACTCCCAGACAGTACATCCATATTTTAAATACTGTGCAACTGCTGACACAAACTTTGGGGACATGCAGCTGCAGGGACAGGAGCAGCTGCTTCTCTCCACTGTAGAAATGTGGCTGGCCCAGGCTGCCTCTGGATGGAGACGCACTAGCTCCTTGTCAACCCATGCCACAATAGTTCAGGGTAGGAGAAAAGGAGCCAAGAAGGTCATGGAGGCAACAAAAACTGTCATTGGGATGCAAACTGTATTTCACACAGTGATTCCTCCCAGAGCTGCTCAATACCTGCGAAAAACCTGGGCTTGGGGCTCTCCAGAGGATGTACCGGGATTCTGAGCAAAGCCTACGCATGCAGAGCATGGTGCTCACAACCAAAACCCTATGGATGGACCTGGCCAGCAGTGACCCTGCCTGACCCTTTCTGTACTGCAGCTCTGAAGACACAGCTGAGGGCACATCATCACCCACTGGCCTCCCTGGCAGGGTTTAAGAGAGCGAAAGAGGGGGGCATGGTTGCCTTTTATTGTTAATACCCTTAGGCATTTCTGTCCAGACATGCGGGGATTTCAATGACTTCTCTCTACACTGGCTCGGGAATGTTTATACACCAGTAAATAATGTTAACTGCTCATCTGTGGCCGCATTTGGCTGTTGCAATTACAACCGTTTCCAGCAGCTGGTCTGGGTCCTACACTCTGCTTTCCCTCTTGCCCCGGCTCTGTGCTTTGCCTGGCAGTTGGACGTTTAGTCAGCCTGAGGATGACGCAGGGTGACTGGTGAGTGGAGAAACCAGTGAAAGCAGCTTTCCTCCCAGAGCCGAGGCAGAACGTAGTCCCTCCTGCGGCAGGTACCGGGTGATCTGGGGGGCACACAAGCTGTGTTGCTTTGCTGTCTGTTATGGGACTGACTCTGAAGCCCTGGGACAGATGCCTGCTGCAAGCCCATATTCTCACACCTCTTTCCTTCCCGGGAGCTGCAAGTCATTTCCAGGGCCTCTTTATGTTCGTCCCCTGTGAAGCTCTGGTGTTTCCCCCATCAAGAGGGAAATGCCCTTCTCACCTGAACTCAAGGGACATGTTTTGGAGGGGCTGGTTTTTGTTGTGTTTTAAGGAGGCAGTGCTTGGGACTGTGGCACTGCGGTCCACGGTGCCACCCCGACAGGGCTGCATTAGCAAGAGCTCACTGGGGAGGTGACCAGCTTAGAACGCGCTTGGCAAACCTCGATGCGCTTTGTCCATCTGGCATGTGGGCTTCCCAGCACATGCATGTTCAGGGCAGGGCCAGTGCCTGCTCCTCGCCTGGAGCAGCTCGGCAGCCCCTCTTCCACCTCTGGCCCAAAGCATCATTCATTCAGGGAGAAGAGAGCATCCTCTGCTCTGCTATTATGCACTCCCAGATGGGGGGAAGCAACATGACCACCTCTCCTTCCATCTCCTCTTGGCCTAGGTGGGACACAGCAGGACAGCTGGACCCTATGGCAGCCCTGAGAGTCCTCATGGTCATGCCACCAGGATTGCCCCCAAGCCTATGGCAGAGCAGGGCAGCTCTCCCAGTCCCGACTCCACCTCGCCGCCAGATGCTCTCCACTGCTGGCACTGCCATTTGCAGCCTTTCCACCTCCACACCCTTGTGAGCATCCATGATGCTCCTCAGCCCGTGCCCGCAAGAGTATGTGGAGAAATGCCAGCACCGCTCTCTTCCTCAGATCCAGGATCTTCCGTGAAACACTGACCTAGATCAACCCTGCGCTGTGCACGAGCTCGGTCTGTGCTGCTGTGGCTGCCAGGCGTGGCGAGCCCCACTGAGGTGCCCCCCTCTTCGGGATTTTACTTTCCAACCAAATAGTCCTCACACCTCATCAGGTGGAAATCCAGACCCCGTCCAGCCAACACAGCCGGTGCCACCATGCCCAGCATTCACCATCCCCTTCACCCTCGGTTTTCTCCCCCTCCATCCCAGCCCCTCCGGTTGCCGAAAGCAATCAGTGGCAGCTGAAGTGCAAAGAAGCCAACACTGTGAGCTGCGGCTTCCGCGCTCGGTGCCCTCCAGCTTCTGCACTCCCAAAGTCATCAGAGCGGAAATGCCTGCACACACAGTGCCTCTCCAGAAGAGAGATGCTGGCACTAGGATCTGGTAATTGCCAGCACGTCAGGAATGAGAGATCTTCTCCTAATACTCACTAAGCTCCAATCTTAAATCTTGTTCGTCGCTGTTAAGTCTCAGAGAAATCAGGCCGATGCATTGAAAGGAGCTAAAATAAAAAGATTCAAGAGGAGACTGAAGCGTCTTCAGAAAACTGAAGAGAAATAATCTCCAAAGGTTCCCACGAGCCTGCATGCCCCGGCCTGGAAAAGTGGAACAGACGAATCCTAAGAACGGCAGCAGGAGCCTTGCTGGCATTTTTTAGTCTGGTGTTTCGTGAGAGGAGACAGAAGAGTTAAGGCTGGAATGTCAGAAAGCAGTTACAGGATCTCAGCACCCAGGGCTTGGCCCTGGTACTGCTGCCTGGCATGCTCAGGTCCCCAAGGCAAAGCCCAGTTCCTGTTTCCCCACTGGGCTGGGGACCAGTGGCACATGAGGGGCTGGCTGCTTTTCCCTGGGTGAGACCCCCCAGGCAGGTCTGTGGTCCCTTCCCACTGCCCCACGTGCAAGTGGGATCCAGCCAGGTGGAAAACTGCTGCAAAGAAACAACCTGTTCTGGAGGGATGGAAGGAGTTGCCTTGGGCGGATGGCCTCTGCCTATGTCCAGACAGGGCGTTTGCTGCCCGTCATCCCGGGCTCTCAGGGCAAGGAGCCAGGGCAGCACAGCACCTTGCTCCCACCACCCTGCCCGGGGCTGCCTCACCCTCACCCCTACTGCATCCCGTTGCTTCGCAGCATCCCTGCAGACAGCCCTGTGCCAGCACCCTCTCACCCCCACACAAGGGACACACATGGAGGGGTGTCCCCTCTCCTTGTAGCCTCCCTTGAGGCATGGGGTGCTCCTGCAATGGAAGCTGCCTCCAGACGTGTGTACTTGTCACTGCCTGCTGAGCTGCTGCTGAATCCCTTCCTCAGCTCACAGGTACTTTTAGCCTCCCTGACAGCCCAAGGCAACACGTGGTGCCATTAAGCGAGGCCCTGCTATGAAAGGTGCTGCCCTTTCATCTTGCAAAAAGTGTGTGTGTTTGGAAGAGACCAGGGATCTGGATCATGCCTGGCATACCCCAAATGCACGCCAACATGGAACGCCGAGCATGCACACCTATGTCCCGTACACTGCCTAGCCCCGGGGTGCTCACGGAAGGGTCAAGGTGCAGAGGTGTAGATAAGCTGAACCAGATCGTGTCTGTGCAAGCAGGGGGGGATCTAATGGGGGTCCCGCAGGGTGGGGGCAGCCTGTCTGCAGGCTGGTGGCTAGAACCCGCGGCGGGGGGGCAAAGCACGGGCTCCCCAGGCAGCTCTGCCAGCTTCAGGCTTTGCAGCACATTTTGCCTTTGTCGTTGCCCATGGACGGCGGACTCCTGTCTTCTAGGAGGCTGTTAGAAAATGCCTTTCAACAGCAATCAAATTCACCCCCCTCCAAAAAAACCACAGAGCAAGCCATAATTACACCCACACAGCTCTCCACACTGCGGTAAGCTTCACCCCCCTGTCAGAAAGGCACCCGCACCGATAGAGTGGATATGTTGATTAGAAGTCCCCCAAAATGAATAGATCAAGATAAATCTGCCATACCTCTGCAGAAGGGTGAAGTGCCTTTTAATTAAGGACAAAGAGATGTAAATGTCCTGAATCATCACAAGCAAATAGCAAAATAGCACCTGTCAGAATATTAAAAAACAAGCACTCAGTGTTCCCTTGTGATCAGCTCGAAGGAGCCCTTGAGTTAAAAAAAAAAAAAAATTCCACCGAGAGTTGAAAAATGTAATAGGCTGAGAGCGAGCGAAGAAAATGGTTTGATAAAAACAAGTGGGTACTACTTGCTGGTGATTTTGGCACGGGAACGTGTCAGTGCAGCCGACAGAAGCATCCGGAGCATCCCTGGCAGCAGCGCAGCCTGCGCTGGACCCGCTCGGAGGCCGACACAACCGCCAGCCCGTGGGGACGGCACGAGGCACTGCTGACCTGCCCGGCCTGCCTGCAGGCTCCTTCCCATCAGCAGCAAAGTCCTACCAGGTGTGAGATCCCCGCCGCAACCCTACAAAGCCCGTCATCATGAGCACTCAAATAACCCCAGTCAGCTGGGAAAAAACAACTTAATGCACACTGAAGTGCTTTGCTGGAGGATCAGCCTCAGGGTCTGCTCCGTGCTGATCCCCTCACCCATGTCAGGCCTGCCCGTGCTGAAGGAGGGGGGATTTAAGTCTTTTCTGGGTAATGAAGGCGACAGGGTTGCATCTCACAGCCGTGCGACAAGACCCCGTAAGCTGTTCTCCTCCTTGCTGTGCATTTGTTTGCGAGACAGCCTGGAAACACGCAGGAAGGGTCCTGTATGTGTCCAGAGCCTTTATTACTAGGATTGATTACAGGGGAAACTGGCTGGAAAGGATGCCTGGAGGCCAATGCTGCTGGGGAGAGCAGGCAGGCGGTCTCAGGCTGATCAGGGCAGACAATTATTTTCTCAGAATAAAAGGGTTAAATGGGGAGGTTTTGGGGAATTCTTTTGCATTCTGGATGTTTTCATTGCTATCATTGCTTGCTTTCACCTAAAACCATTTGTGCTCAGGTTAAAAACCCAGACATGGTGGGACGTGGTTCTGCGAGGAGCACCCCACACATGCAGCCTCCCCTCTGGCCTCCAGCTGCTGGGCTGCACCCCAAAACGCTGCCCTTGGGCACCCCCCGGCTTAATGCCACTGCTGTCCCCACCGCTGCACCGGAGCCAGGGCGGGATGAGGGCCGGGAAAGGCAGTGAAAGGAGCGAGTGTTGGGGAGCACGGCGAGAGCCAGCGCAGCCCAGCAGCAGCGACAAAGGGGGAGGATGTGAAAGGAAGGCAGAATGAAAGGGAAATGCCTGGAATAATAAGTAACGGATGGATGCCTCTGAAGGAGACTCCAATATCTTGGGTCTCCCGCCTGACCTACTTAAAACTGTGTAATCTGATGAAGGAGCATCCTCCAGCTCTAAATATAAACTTTGCTCCTCTTCGTTTAAATTCCTTCCCTCTGCCATCCAGCGTTAGGACTGCGGTTAACAGCTGGGTGCAAGGCACCGTACGTATCCCATAGGTCCCAGTTTCCTGCAGAAGGCCCCCCCACCTGCCCGGGGAGGGCTGGGGACCCTGGGACGCTGCTGGGCTCTCCCCGTGACAACGGGGCCGTGCCGCAGCCCAGGCGCTAGCAGAGTCCCGAGGAGCATCGCTGGCGTTGCACGGTTTTCTGGCAGCCTATATATGAACAGAAGCAAAACTGCGCTCCATGGGGCGTTGCCTGTAGGGGAGTTATGGGTCACTGCTGTCAGGTAGCCGCAGAAAACCGTGCATCAGGGGCCAAAAGTCATGGGTCTCCCATTAGGTCCTTGTATATGCGTGATTTGCAGTCAAAGATTTTTCATTTTAAATGAACCACAAATGTCATGCACAACAGAGTCCTGAGGCATCTAAATAATTGGCAAATTTAGGCAGAATTTGGCAATTAGTTTAAGTGAGAAGAAAAACAAACAAAACCGCAATCCAAGAAAAGACAGCTGCAATCAAAGCACTTTTTTCAACCTGTTTTGAAATGAAATATTCTGCTTAAGAATGCCAAAATTTTTCATCGATCCATTTTCTAAATTAAATGCTTCAAGTGTTTCCACTTCAGCACACCATTGTTCATTTAAAACTTGACCTTCTTTAAATAAAAAGGGTAGAAAAAGAACCACTGTTTTGGTGTGAACAACATAGTGCGATGACAAGATTAATTTTTTTCATATTTCCCGTTTTGCTGAAAAGCCATATTAAAAAAAAAAAGATGTTTTGATTCAATCTGAACCAAATTTAATCCATTCCTCACTCTGCTCCACAGCAATTTCCATATCAGCACTGTGTATTCCCTGGAGAGATGCTCTCGCTGCAGCCCCAGCCCCGCGTGCACTCGGCGCGCGGCACCGGAGCCGGCACGAAGGGGACGTTCAAGCAACACTCGGCCGGTTTTGTTCAAGGAACTCAGCAATGATCAGGTACCCAGGGTGCGGCCAGCTTTGTGAGAAAAAGTGACCACTGGTGGTAAAACTCCAGCAGAAATTAAGACCCCCAAGCAGTGAGATGGCCGAGGACAGGGCGAGGGGAGCGGACAGCCTGGCCCTGTTCTTGTGGGAAGCCCAGCAGCAACGACATCCCCGACCGAGACGGGGCCGCTGCTCAGTCCCCAGACAAGAGCACCTCCACCACCCCAGACTATTGGGCTATAGCCAGGGACGTTGCATCTCTGCTCCTGTCCTTCCTGCAAGAACTACAAAGCCAAGATGTGGCAAGGGCTTCTGGAGCTCCAGGTCTTCCCATTGCCATGTGGGGAACAAGAAGGGTTTGCTGAGAATTAGAGTAAGACTCATAATACTGTTTTATCAAGGGCTTTCATCAAGCCCTTACAGCTCCCAGCTCCCTAAGGGTATAAAATTTACAGCTCATAGGCTCTGGGACTGTATGAGCTATTTAGGAACCTTCATATGCTTTATTCAACTTCCTTGCTTTGATGGCAAAAATGTATGTGGGATTAGAAAGGAAAAACAATTAAATTAAAAAACAAGTCATTACAGAAAGCTAGCAAGCTGCATGTCCCAGTACCACCATCAGAATTAGATGAGTTTGTTCCCTTTGTGGAGATAGGCCCTCTTAATTTTCTTGGCAGGATCTCCCATGTTAGAGCAACAAGGCAAATATTTGCTTTGACTTTTCAACAGTGTTTGTGACCCCTAGGAAGCTTGAGCGGGGGGGGAATTCTCTTAATCTGAAATGCTATACACATTAATTTTTGCAAAGCTCAAATTTAAGGTCAAATTCAAACTGACAGAATCTCCTTTAAGGAGGAGGGGCAGAAGATAATATGTGGTAAAGAGAAGAGAACGATGAGACAGGCAAAGTGGATTTTTTTTTAAGATGCAGGGAAATACTAAGCTCAATAATCAGACAAGAAAAGCAATGAGCAGCTATCAAAGCAGCAGCCGTTTTAAGAGCTGTACTCATCTGAAAGTGACTTTTAGTTCTTGTGAAAACTGCCGCCTTAACAGCTGTCCCAATTAGAGCCAGCCGGAAATTTCCCAATAAACCAACATTTTTGTCAGAAAATAATTTGCTGAATCTGAAATGCTCCAAGTTGGCTGAACTTTTGTTGAATCAAAAAGCAGGGCTCCAACTGGGTCCAGCGCTCAGCTGCCAGGTTTGTGCTACGCGCGGCAGCGTTGACGGAAAAGTCAATTTTGCTGAGCAGCTGCAGGCACCAGGAAGTGCCTGGTTCCCATAATTTATGTTTGGGATTTGGTTTGAGCTGAAAAAGATTAAAAGGCAATCGAGTTCCTTATAAACTTGAACTTGAGCCAGCCAAATTTGCTCATGCCATGATCCCATATGCCTGACCCGTTTTAGGATCTGGAGGCTGGATCTGCAAGAAAAAACACAACCCCAAAGTGCTGTGCAGAGGCCGGTGCTAGAAGTGGTTCCTGCCAGGAGAGATGGCTCATGACTGTGCCCACATCTGCACGAGCCGGAGGCCAGTGGGTCCCTCGGGGTCTCTCCTTCCCTAGGGTGTCCCTAGTAGAAACATGCTGATCCCACCTTCAGGGTTTTTGTTTGTTTGTTTGTTTTTAAGTATAGCAAAAGCAAGGACTACAGTTGTTAGTTTTTTTCAGCTGCATCTTTGAAAACTGATGTGTTACCACTGGATGTATCACCAGATTTGTTCCAGCTGCCTTACTGCATCAGAAACGTATTAAAATAAGGAAAAAGTCAACAAGACTTTGTCTAGGAGACCCTGTGCAAATCTTCACATGAGCGTGGAGATATTTTAGCTAGCTGTATTTAAATTATATTTTTTAAAGAGTCACCACATTATATTTAAAAAAAAAAGAAAGGACAACTCAGACTCCCCACAGCCATCCTCCAAGGATCTGCCAGGCTCTGAGGGCAGCTGCCAGGGCCAGAGGAGTCCCTGGGCCAAACTGGAGTCGTGTTTGCAGGGGAAAAATGTTGGTAGTGCTGCATGTGACTCCTGACCAGCAGGGAAAAGCCTTTTGTGAGTGGTGATGATTAATTACTAATGATAATTAACCTACAACAGTGACACCCAGAAACTAGAGCAGAGGCACACATCCTATCACATGCAGCTCTGAATGAAAACAGGACCCCTGCCCCAGAAGTATTTCTTTCAGAAATGCCTGGTAACGATGACCGACACCGCCGGAGCTTTTCCCCACGCGAGCGCTCCCCGGGGCGGATCGCAGCGTGCGAGTCCTGCTTGCAGGCAGCGGTCTCCCTTCCCATGCTGCTGGCTGTGGCTCCTGGAGGGGCCCTGCCGCGTTGCCGGGTGGCTCTGGGGGCCCCCCTGCACGCCTCTGCTGCGCCAAGCCGCCCCGTGCCCCCGGGGAGGTGCTTCATCGGGGCCCCGCTGCCTCCCCATCACCAGTCCCACTGGCGTCCGTCACTCGCTGGCCCCATCGTCGTGCAGGCACGGTACCAATGCTGCCCGTCGTGCTGCCACTTACCCCAACAGAAATGTAGGGGAAGGGGCTGGAGCTTGAAGTCACCCCCCTTCGGTCCATTAGAGCAACGCTAAGGGCTTCTTGCTCTTAGGAAAAAAAAAGCATCTGCCACCTTCTCCGTTTAATCTTGCAAGCTGTGAGATCCCACCCCTCTCACTGCCTATCTCTGCTGACAGCCGTGCTTCCTACAGAGCAAATGGGCTTGAAACTCCATGATCAAAGTCATTTGCATTGATTTCCATGGCCTGGTTTTTCTGCCTGGATTCTCCCCATCCCTGTAGCTACCCTGCCCCTTTGGAGCAGGAGCACCAATGTCTTGCCTCTTCGGGGTTTTGCTGTATCCCACTTGCCATCCCAGAAGAAGAAAACAAAATATTGGTGCTGGACACCAGCATTTACCTGCAGGTTTAGCAGCACATGCACCACGCTGCTTTTGCTTGACCCAGTCTCAAGGCGGAGGTGGATGTTTCCCCGCACACCATTTCCCCACCAGCTTTCCCATCTCGGCTCTCTCACAGGTCACGTCAGCAGCTCGCTTGTCCCTGGGCTGTCTCCTGGCAGATCGGCTGGCTCGGAGCCCCCGTGTGTGCCCCCTCGATACTGCTCAAGGGGCTTTGCTGTAGAGCCCGTTGCCTCAGTGGGCAGCAGCTGGTGTCGCCAGCCCAGTCACTCCTGGAAGGGCTTCTGCTTTCTGTCCTGCTCAAAAGAAGACTATAACAGCAGCTCTCACTCTGCGAGAAAAGAGGGTCTCCATGGCAGCTAGGAACAGCACTAGCATGAGAGTAAGACTGCAAAAAAACTTGATTTTTTTTTTCTTGGAGAAAATGCTTCTATTTTTGACAAAAGGCCTTTCTGAGGTATGAAACCTCTTATGAAACTTCTCCCACATCAGTGCTTTACATAAACTATTTTTTTTGTAGTTGTGTTATTCATTGCACACATTTTACACCAGCGTGAACTAGTTTATCTCCAGAGAATGGAAGCCAGAGCCTGGCAGTGGGGCAGGGCATCCTGCAAGCCACATCCTCTGCAGCTCACCTTGTCCAAGCTATGCCCATCACAAACAACACTCCAGCCCAGTGTGACCCCTCCGAACAGCGGAGAACGAGAAAAGGGCCTCACCAGGATGAGCATCACCTTTAGCCGTACAGGAGGACAGTGTAAGTGGGCCGGGAAACACCACACGGGTACACCCCGAGTCACAGCTTCTGCTGGCAGGAGCTGCAAAGGTGAGCGGTGTTACGCTGATGTGCTCTTGAAGAGTCCATGGCCAAGATGGCCAGCTACATCCTCGTAAGGATTAACGGGGTGAAGAGTCCATTCACTGCATTAGTATTACAGCCTTTCCCCCCCCTCCCCGCCATCTGAGCCCAAGATGCCAGGGCTGATAGCATATAGCTTGTTTCACAGCAAATGTACAGCGATAGGTCAGGGGAACAAGTGAAAATGCCACCTTTGAGGGGAATTAGATCATTAAATGTCACAGTAATACCTTGGGAAGCCAACTGGAGATTCCAGCTGCAGTTTCTTGCTCCCTCAGCTAGGAAAAAATAAATAACACCTGCCAAGAAAGACCAGGCCTTTCTTTTGTAAAGAGATTATTATTTTTTTATATCTCCATTGTTTCACACCACCCTGCCAGCAAGAGAGTCATGATCTCATTTTCTATTGCCACAAAGTCTGACTTTAGGGGAGTAAAAGCTTTCCTCCAAGCCTGGACTAAAGGATAAAAGGAATGTTCTGAGGACAGTAGCACAGATGGAAAACCTATACACTGCCCCACCTCCCATCACATCTGATAAACATTAAATTAATGGCAGTGCTATGCTAGGGTTATTCCCTTTTCTAGCTTTTCACCCTCCATGCATTTTTCCGGCAGCAATTTGACTCTGTGGGTCTTTGTTTCTGCTCCCCCATCCACACTGCTGTTGCTCGCCATCTAAGTGCCCCAGAGATTGCAGACCCTCCTCCCATCACATGAAGGAGTACCATCCATTAAAAAATTTCATGGTCTAGGGCTGTTTGTTGCTCTGAAGCTGTCTTGATTGGAGCCTGCACGGGATTTTTCAGTGCGCAGCTCCCCAGCTGTGTAATGGAAGAAATAATCCTTATCTTTAGCATATGCCCTTAGCGCTGAGGAACACTGTGCTGCTATTACCAACCACTGTCCTTGCTAGAAATTTTCCTTCCAAGTACAAATGGAAGGAGATCTGCACAGAAATAGCACAGAATCACAGAATCAAGGTTGGAAGAGACCTTTAAGATCAAGTCCAACTGTCAACCCAACACCACCATGCCCACTAAACCATGTCCTGAAGTGCCGCATCTACACATTTGTTTTGGTTTTTTTTTAACACCTCCAGTGATGGCGACTCCACCACCTCCCTGGGCAGCCTGTTCCAATGCTTGACCACTCTCTCCATAAAGAAATTTTTCCTAATATCCAATCTAAACTTTCCCTGGCGCAACTTGAGGCCATTTCCTCTCATCCTATCGCTAGTTACTTGGGAGAAGAGGCCAACACCCACCTCACCACAACCCCCTTTCAGGTAGCTGTAGAGAGCGATAAGGTCTCCCCTCAGCCTCCTCTTCTCCAGACTGAACAACCCCAGTTCCCTCACATTTTAGAAGAGGCCACAGTAAAGCAAAATCCTCACTGTGCCTCTTGTCCCATCTCCCAGGTGCTGCCCAGAGGAGATGCTAAGGAAAGAGGCAGGCATCTGGACGGTTCCTCCCTTTCCAGGAGGACCCTCCATGTTTCAGCAGTCACCTCTCATGAGTTGCCATTGTCCTGTTATCTCCTTGCTTCCTCAGGCTCTCGCTGCCCCCTCTCCCTTGGCAGGGCTGAGAATTGCTTCCCACACCAGCTCAGGATGGAGAAGTGGAGCCAAAAAAAGACTTTGACTGCTGTCAGGCTACCTTATCTAGGTAGCCAGTCGCAGGACAGCTGATGCCAGCAGCTGCCAACACTCCTGGCTTTTCTCTGCATTTCTCTCTGTCTGCCCCCCCTCCGGACCGCCAGCTCCACAGCCAGCCCAAACCTTTCCACAACTCAGAGCACTCAAGTCCTGGAAGCGGTGACCCTCTTTGGTCTCCCTCTGCACTGTGCCTCAGTGCCTAGTTGTTCTAATAGTTTTACAAAGACTTCATTCATCTTCTGCCATAATTCAAGTCTTTGTTCCATGCCATGGTGCGGAGGGAACAAAGCAAAGTGAGAACAACGAAAAATCAGACATCGAAGGGCAGATGATTCCTTCCCTTTGACCATGCACACAAGGAAAATCAAAGCTACCTAGGTTTTTGTTTGTCAACACCAATCTGGTACAGGCGAGATAATAACCACAAATGCATGGGGATGGGGCACAAAGAATGGGAAGGGAACATGCTATTGTAGCTGCTGAATGGTCTGACTTCTGGCAAAGCAAAACCTTTTGTGCACTAATTTTTTTTTCCTTGCAGATTGGTTACCTTTTGTGTTTCCCCTCTCTCTCTCCCCAGGCATCTTATTACACTGTTTGGAGGATATTTCCAGAAGTTTAGGGGTGGCCAGGAAAATGTAGTTCAAAGCAAGGGCTTCACCGATCTGAACCCCCACTTCTAAAGAGACTCCACCTGCAACAGTTGAATTCACCCTGGCGAATTTTTAACTCTTTGCCTGGTACTTTTGATGAGCCTTTTTCAGCCTGTCAGGCACAGATTAACCATTGGGTTCGTCTGTCTGCAGGGTGATCTCTGTGCCGCAGGGTCAGCCAGCAAAGCCCCAACTAGTCCTTTCCTATCTTTGGTTGTATGACGGGAAGATTTTTTTTTAATCAGAAGAATCACAGGTGGCAAATAAATAAAAAGTTTAAAAAACACAGTTTAATATTTATGCTAAAACCCACTGTCCTTTTGTTTGCAACATACCCATGCATCAGGAGGATTGTGATTGTTTTGAACTTCTCTGACCAGCTCTAGCCCTGAGCACAGGAAATAAGTTAGGAAGATTTGGAGTCATGCCACACAGGCGCATTCAAGGCAAGGAGACACCTAAGAACCAGAATATATTTACAATTGAGGCTTTGATTCTCAAATCCTCCTGGTGTTTACAAGGGAGGGGGAGAGAGAGATTGTTTAACTTCGGAACTCCAAAATGGCCTTGGTGTCCACAAAGGTTTTAGAGAGAGCTTGCATCACAGCAGGAGCCAGGGATTAAGCTCTAAATCCATGTTTTGTCCCTGAAAAGCTGTCCTGATCACTAATAAAGTGAACTCTGTGCTCTCAAGAAATATCTATCTACATCTTTAAGGCTCCCTGCCATTGTAGGGCATGACTGGCAGTCAGTGGCCAGGAGCAAAACCATAGAAGCCCTTCAGCCTGAGCTTGAAGTGTCCCTGCTGAGCAGAGCAAGGGCACAGAGAGGGTCAGAACAGCTAGGGAGTGCCGATGGGGACAGAGGTGCCTCGTCAGAACTGTGACAGCGTTGTTAACAGCCCGAGCCAGAACAGCAGGGAAGCTGGGGTCAGGGCAGAGGGCCACCACCACTGCTGCAGAGGGAGGCTTGGAGACAGCATCTCCACACACTGCCACTGCCCCCACATAGCTCATCTGTCCCTAATTTACGTAAGCCCCATTTTTGCCCAATGCTACAAACAGAGGAAAGAGCTGCAGCGTGACAATACTCATTTGATCGGCTCTTGCAAAACACAGCACTGTGTAAAACAGGCTCTGCTGTTCCATAGCTCCTTCCAGGAGGTGGGGAGTCCTCAAGTGCAACAGGTTGTGACTCTGCAGCCTCTAAGTCCAAGGGGAGAGATGATCAATCCCTAGAGGGGAGGGCTACAGTCACCTCTTGCTACTGAAATTTTGGCTGGGAAACCACTTTGCACAACCAGTGTGAATACCACAACCTGGGCAACACTATTAGAGAGCTGCAGTTCTTTCAGGCAGTCGGAAAGCAATGGAGTAAGGGGACAGAGCTTGTATGCCAAATGAGAAGTCCTAGCATATTCTGGGGTTTCCCAGGCTGATATGAACCCATTTTTTGAAATGCTGTCCTAGAAACCATCCTCTGGTCTTCTGCTGCAGGAACACTGCACATCCCACTGACCATGAAGGGATCCTGGCACACGAGCACAAGAACTTGGGGGCTCTGCTTGGAAGAGCCATCACTGAAGCACTCCAAAAACCCCGAGTCAGGCACCAAGCAGCAGGCACAAAGCTGAATAGCACTGGACCAGTATCACATGAACCCTGCCTCTTCGGGCACTGGCCACGTGTACAGCATGCTGCAGCTCCGCAGCTCTCAGCTTTTGCTCAGGCACTGCTGTACTCAGAGGCATAAGCAGAAGGAAACATGCTGCACCTTCATCCCCCACGGTCAGCACAGCCTGTCCCAGCCAGATCACCGGCTATACAGACCCCTTGGCTCTCTCAACACCCAGAGCCATGACTGAGATACTTTAGACAGGATATAGTGCATGAAGTTCAAGTATATAATTATGTGAGGTAGGCAGAGGCTGGACAAGGATTAAGGGCTGACCTTCTCTTCTAATGCAAGCACACAAGGAGACATCAAATGTACCACAATTAAACCAGGAAACTCCTTTCCGCAGGATGTTATAGACACAGTTGATGAGAGTTCAAGGAACAGCTGGACCAACTCACAGAACAATAACAACAATCCATCAAAAGTTATTAGAAAGGAATATTTTGAGTTGGAAGGGACCTACAATGATCTAGTCCAACTGCCTGACCACTTCAGGGCTCACCAAAAGTTAAAGCAAATTGTTAAGGACATTGTCCAAATGCCTCTTAAATACTGACATGCATGGGGCATTGGCCACCTCTCTAGGAAGCCTGTTGCAGCATTTGACCACCCTCTTGGTAAAGAAATGCTTCCTAATGCCTGGTCTAAACCTCCCCTGGTGCAGCTTTGAACCATTCCCACATGTCCTATCACTGTGTATCAGGGAGAAGAGATCAGCACCTGCCTCTACTTATATGATATAAGAACATCATAATGAAACATAAGGATGTGGCTTTTACAGGCAAGTCCGGGGAGAAGAGCTCAGCCCCTGCCTCTACTTCCTCTCCTCAGGAAGCTGTAGAGAGCAACCCCTCAGCCTCCTTAATATAAGAACATCATAATGAAACATAAGGATGTGGCTTTTACAGGCAAGTCCCTGAGCCACAGTTTGCTGGAGGCTGGGAGAGTGCCCTGGTGAAGCTCTGCAAGATGCATGAGAGTGAAAGAGAACCTAAGATGATAGGAAGCATCTGCTGTTTAACTGCTATCAGAAATAGGACACTGTTTAGACAAGGCTTTGGATTCTCCCAGTATAGCAGCTCTTCTGTACCTGCAGGTTGTGAGCCCAGCAAACACAGAAATGTTGGATTAATTTTAGGAATACCTGCCTTTTGTCCTGCACATAGCTAGGCAATATTTTTTCAGAAAATGACTTATTTGCTTTAAATAAATGCAATTTCTAGGCATCCAAAAATGATACAAAGATTCAGGTCAAATTCCCTGAATAGCTCCCACCACCAAAAAAAGCAACAAACACTCTAAAGGGTTGAACAAATCACATGGAAAAGGGTTGGAGTCCTTCAGAAACACTCCTTTTTTGCTATTTCCAAAATGGTTCTATTTCAGGCACTTGCCATATACATCAGGGACAGGTTTCTTGCTAGCCCAAGAAGCACAGACCCAATTTGCAGCTCTCCCATGGTGTTACATCCCCCAGAGCTCCTTCACCACCATGATCCATCCTGTCATAGGAACCTGTTCTCACCCTGCTAGGGCTGGTGCAATTCACAGGAGCTGCTCTGAACATCTATTGGGCTGGAGCCAGATCCTGAACAGGCACAAGACAGTTCCAGCTCTGCCACAGTCCCTGCACTGGTTGGAGTCCTCTCCAGCCTGCACTCAAAGCCCCAGACACCCCTCTGCTTGAGCCATGTCCTAAATAGTCTCCACATGGTGCCTCTGCTTCCTGCAGCAGTTATGGGGCTCAACAAGCTGGCACCTGGGCAGTTGTCTTCTACAGGCCCACCTGGCTTTCATCTCATTATCCCCCTCCTTCCCCAAATGACCAGCTGCAGCTGAGCTGAAACTGCTTCCTTTCCCCCATGCCTCAAAGAAAATGGTATTCTCTATGCAAGAGTTCAAGTGCCAGGGGATTCTTTTAGCATTGGGTGGCTCTGTATGTTAGGGAGTGTTTT
>NW_010523057.1:0-1540 GCF_000687285.1 Phaethon lepturus
TCGACCGTGCCCCGTCCCCGCAGCCCTGGGACCGCCTGGGTGTCCCCAGAGCGGGTCTGCTGGGTGAGAGGGCTGCTCTTGAAGGCAGCCCGGCACCTTTTGCTGGTCACCTGGAGGGCCAGGTCTGCCGTGACCCTCCCCAGTGGCCCCTGCCTGCACCCAGCGGGTGCTGCCTGTGCCTGCCGTGTCTCCAGGAGCACAAGGGAGCCAGCTCACCATCAGCCTCTCCATGTCTCCAACAGAAGCACGCCCGAGGCCAGGTCCTCTTTGACATGGTGTGCGAGCACCTCAACCTCCTGGAGAAGGACTACTTCGGCCTCACCTTCTGCGACTCGGACAGCCAGAAGGTGAGCACGGGGGGTCCCTCTGCGGCTGGCCCCCCCGTGGGGGGGGGGGACTCCTCATTGCAGAACGGGCTGGACCCTTCCAAGGAGATCAAGAAGCAGATCCGCAGTAAGTGCCGAGGGAGGGTCCACCCTCCCCAGCCCTGGGGTGTCCCATGGGGCTCCTGGATGGCTTGATTGTGGCTGTCCTCCGGCAAGTCCCCTCCCCACGTGCTCTGGAGGGGACCTTTGGCAGCTGCATGGGGACAGAGATGCTGTTGCTCATTCAGCTGCCTGTTAACCACCTGGAGATCAAGAAGCAGATCCGCAGTAAGTGCCGAGGGAGGGTCCACCCTCCCCAGCCCTGGGGTGTCCCATGGGGCTCCTGGATGGCTTGATTGTGGCTGTCCTCCGGCAAGTCCCCTCCCCACGTGCTCTGGAGGGGACCTTTGGCAGCTGCATGGGGACAGAGATGCTGTTGCTCATTCAGCTGCCTGTTAACCACCTCTCCTCTTACTTACGACAGGCGTGGGGGGCAAAGGACCCCATCTATGCCACTGGAGAGCTGGCTGAGACCTGGTCCCTCTGTGGGCGCCATTCCCACCTGCCTTGCGCAGGGAGGACGGAGGAAGAGCAGGGCAGGTCCTGGGGTACCTTTGCCCATGAACTTGCCTTGCTAGGGCAGCCGAAGGGCTGTAGCCCAAGGTGTCGCCTTCTGGGACATGTGGGGCTTTTGCTGTGACATTAGTGGACACACTGAGCTGATGGCTCCTGAAGCTGTGATGCTTTTCTCACCCAAGTGTTGGGGGAGGATTAACCAAGTTGTGGGGGTGCCGCTTCTGGAGCCTCCTTGTCCCTGCCTCGTGCTGGGCTTGGGGGGAGTCGGGGGGCCCTTTGTGGATGCCCAGACGCTCCTGCATGCCCGCGTGCAGCCAGAGTGGGTGCTGCACTTACTGCTCTCTCCTCTCCCCAGGCGGGCCCTGGAACTTCGCCTTCACCGTGAAGTTTTACCCGCCAGACCCTGCCCAGCTCACAGAGGACATCACAAGGTGAGGACGACCCCTCCATGAGCCGCCGGGACAGCTCCCCGGGGACTGGCTGGGAGTGTGGGGAGGGGCAGGGCTCAGGCAAGATGTGGGCCGGGGGATGTCTGGGGGCTCGCTGCCCGCCCGCTGCATGTGGCGTGTCTAAATCATGCAGAGCGGGGCCAGGAAGGC
>NW_010523058.1:0-213 GCF_000687285.1 Phaethon lepturus
CGTTCTCCCCGTTGGCCTCCTTGGGCTGCTTCATAAGGAAAACTTAGGACCCTCCTGCCATCGCCCCACGGCCACCAGCCTGTGTGGGGCCAGGACCGGGGCAGGGATGCCTCGGGGTGCCCAGAGCGGGCAGGCTGCCCCCCAAGCCCGGGCAGCCAAGCAGTGGGGTTTCACCATGAGCACCGGGGCTGTTTGGGGCTGTGCTGCCCACTT
>NW_010523058.1:503-1347 GCF_000687285.1 Phaethon lepturus
CCGGTGCCCCCAGCTTTCCTAAGCCGGCCCTTGTCCCAGGGGCCACACGGCTCTAATTAAAGCAGTGGTCTGGAGGTTAATTAATACAAATGGTGTCAAATATTATACCGATCAAAATGCCTTTGTTTGCCCTGCCCTGCCCGAGGCCCTTCTGCCGCTCGTTACATTAATGAGAGTCTGTTTCCCCCTTGCCTGCTCCCCGCCCCCCTGAGCCAAAGCCCCTGAGAAGGGAGTTTTCTTAACCCCGGGGTTTCTCCCCCTCTTTTATCACCTCTCCCTGACGGGTTTTTCGGGTGAGCGCGGATCGCATCACCTCCCTGTGGAGAGCCCGGCTGCCCCCGAGCCCCCCGGCCCTCTGCGCCGGCTAATCCCCGCTAATTGCCACCCACCCGCCTCTTGCCCCGGGGTCTCCGCAGGTGTTTGAAGGAACATCTGGGATCGACGCCAAGAAGACCTCCTGTGAGTTTACCGGGGACATCCTCCGGACTCCGGTTTCTGAGGACATGCTGGGTAAGCCCAGCCTGCCGCTGAGCCCCGAGACATCTCAGTGCACGGGTGGGGGGGTAACCCAGACACAGGCAGCCCAGCGGGGACAGGCAGTCTTGGGGTTTAGCTCTGCTGCTGCCCAGGGCCTGAACACATCCCTGGGCACGTTCTCTGGTCCCGGGAGAGTCACATCCAACGTGGAGAGATGGGGACTGTCACCCTCGTACAGGGCTAAAACATCCCCCTGGGCCCACTCTGCCCAGTTTTTCCTGGAGAAAAAGCTTGGGCTGGACTGGGAGAAGGGTCCCTGGGTGAGGACAGGCGAACTCCAGCCCATGGTCGTGCCGTTAGTGCTGCC
>NW_010523059.1:0-13267 GCF_000687285.1 Phaethon lepturus
CAGCTTCCCCCACCAGCCAGCCCGGCCGCTTACACAGGTCAGGGGGCCGCGAGTGACCTCGTGGGAAGGGTCTTTGGAGGAGCATGGTGACATGGCAGCGCGGCCTTGAGGAAGGGGCCGTGGGCAACATGGCGGCCTGGCTGTGAGGAAGGGGCTGTAGGCGACTCCCTGGGTAGCCTCCAAGGGGCCGAGGGGCACCTCCAAGGGCGAAGAGCTAGTAAAGCTGAAGAGCCAAAAAGGCACGAGGAGATGCATGTGTAAAGTCATTCTGGTTAGATTCGGATTGGAAATCAGAAGGTGCCTAATGCCAGGGGCTGTTGGGACTACAGCTGTGGGGGAGAGACACAAATTAGCAGGTGAATGGTAATATGTTCATGAAGGGCACTGTGTAGCACCCTCTTCCCAGGGAGCAAGGACTGAACAAGGTGACCGAGGATGTCCTTTACAGCTGTGTCCTTCTGTCTGTAGCACTCCTCTGCCATTTTTTTGCCCTGGAGAGGGAGGTATGGGGAGCATCAGGGACATCCTTCGGTAACATGAAAGTAGAGAGTAGCAGAAAAGTCCCTGAGCCACAGGGCTCTTTATGTTCGTGTCCAGGAGCTTGTCTTGGCATGGCCCTTGTCCCAGAGATGTAGGAGAGGCAGAGGTCTCTGCATGCCTGGAAGCAGCCCTGTTGGGCTCCTCTTCCCCAGAAGTTGATGGGCCAAAATTTGCCAAATTCCTTTGCAATTTCTTACATCACTCTTAGAAAAATCCCAGCCCAGGATGTGATCCTGGGAGTTAAAAAAAAAAAAAGGACTGGAAGTGTTGTCTGTGTTTTTACTGACAAATACAAAAGAACAGAAATTAAACAAACCACTTGTGCGTGCATATAACCTACCTTTATTCCACTGGAGGAAAGAGCTGGGTGTGACCATTGTCAATATAATTGTAATCTATACTCAAAGGACGGCCATAGTTAAAAAGGGCAAACAGAATGTTACAGCTCACCTAGTCACACACCATACACACCCCCTCCTCAATTGCCTGGACCACTCCACTGTCTTTGGCTTGTTCTGTCTTTAAAGGATATGGCTTAGATATAAATATTTCAAAGATGGGCAGAGAGAATAATTTAGAAAGCAGACAATGAGACACTCCAGTGTGAAGAATGATTGGAAAACTGTAAGATTGTTCTTAAAGATGACAAGTATAACATATAAAATGATGTTGTCTAAAATGTTTTGTGCTACAGTGAAGCTTATCAAAATCTCATATTTGTTCAGTTTTGCAGTTTGTGCGTTTGGTTATAGGCTATAAATTTAAATATGGGAAATTTTTGGTAACGGATAAGGTTAGATTGTAGAATATATTGACAGAAGATATTTTTAAGGCCAGGAATTCAGCAGATTTTTAGAAAGGAAGTAGATATTTTCATGCAGAATGAGAAAACACAGGATTATGCTGTTACATGTAAAAGCATAGGGGAGAAAAAAAAAGCACATCATCTGTAGGAATATGAACTATCCTACTTCACAGTGAAGCCAATTATCTGACTAATGGTGTTTTGGAAAACATTTTTCCTAACATGATGTCTATTCCACAATTGCTCACTGTAGGGTTTTTGGCACTTTTCAGTGAGGTGTCTGGTTCTAGGCCACTGTTGGAGAGGAGAAATGAATTTTGACAGACCCCCTGTGATCATTAGCTGGGGAAGAGCACATTTCCTGCACTTCTAAAACTGCAGTCAGGATCTCTATTTTCACAAGCAATCCTTCATCGTCAGCCAGATAATTTCACTGGTGTTGAAGTGAAGCCAAAAGCCAAATATAAAAGCCTTCGTATCCCATATTGCTGGTCAGCTGAGCTGGTAGGAGCCTTCCACAGGTTGTGCACTATTTCTTTTTTGTTGTTTAAACCATTTCTGTAAACCACAATTTATCCTTGATCAGTCTCTGGAGCACGCATTTACAAGAGGTCTTTAAAGTCCAGTTTTAAATGTTTTTACATTTTAATATATCTATTTTTCACTCTCTCTGGGATTTTTTTTCTTGTTACTGTTTGGTCTCTCAGGGTTGGACTTTGTTATTTCCTTTAAACCAGCTAAGGGAATCCTTTTGGACACCGAGCCCATTTGTGGTTGTAATAATGGTAAGTTTCAGTAGTAGTGGCGCCTGACTGTTAACGACTCAAAGAAAACTATATAAAAACAAGATGTTGTTTCTGGAGCCATTTATAGACTTCCCTGTTTACTATTATTTCTTTCTGGGCTTGCCAGAGCCAAGATTAGGTGATATAATGGATCAGCTGCAGGACTCACCTGTTCTCTCACACTCGGGACCTGAAAAGGGAGAAATGCTGCCAGCCTGGCCATAGGTATTAGGTTTGTTTTCCCATATTTATTTTCGAACCCTGGACTAATGCATTTTAATAAATTGAGAAGGATTTTCTGTGTCACTGGAAAACATCTGCAAGTTTAATAGCTGCCCCAAGAGGGGCAAATCTAACAGGGGCTTAATGTTCTTTTGGACCCAGCTGGAAGAATGACAATGAAAAAACGCATTTTTCTCTGTCACAACCCCTTGGTAAATTATCAGAGGTACAGGTCTCACTTTAGGGCAAGCCTATGGAGTACGCTTCTAGGGTCGTGATCTACCTTGCAGTCATGCTGGTGCTTATGTATCTTAACTTAAAATTAAAACTACTGAGTTTTGTCTACCAGGGACATTTGGCAATCCAAGTCAGTCTTTCAAGAAGGATCAGTTGGACTACATTGATGCATTTTACATTTAGGAATCCAGATCAGTCTTTCAAGAAGGATCAGGTGGACCACATTGATACATTTTGTGCACACCCTCTTTCAGAGTTAAAGTGATCTTGATTTGATTTAGCTTAATTGACTTCAAAGTGTGGTTTAAGTCATCTTTCAGAAATCATACCTTTAGGTAAATTGAGTAAATTTAGTTATATAAGAGTGCATGTGACCACAAGTCAGTAGTATAATGTAAATTATGTCATGAAAGAAAATTTCTTTATTATGTTATGATGCATGGACCGAAAAACTCCTTTCTGTGTCAGTTTTATAAGTGTTTCTCAGCAATTTAGCTTAAATCAGATTTCTGTTTTCCTTCAGTTCCACATACTTTGCCCCCACTATGTTAATTGCTTAGCTTACTCTTTGCTGGTTTTATGTTCACCTTCCTAAATGACACTATCAATGTTGAGCTGAAATATTTTCCTTTTATTAGCCAAAGTTCTCCTGAGAAACAGCTCCTCTTTCAGGGAGAGTATTATATAGAAAAATAAACAGGACTAGATATCGAGCAACAAATTCCAGAGGAAATGCCTTGTTTTAAACAGACTGAGTCATTTTGTCTGGCTTCTATTACTTCTTCTTGGAATGAAATATTTTCTTTGCTTAGAATTTTAACAATTATTGCTAAAGTAGTTACAATAAAGCCTAGGCATATTGTAGGAAACTTAACTTTTCTATTTTCCTTTGTCAGGTGACAGTTGGCAATGCTTTAAGCATTACAACTACAACGTACAAAGAACTTGGCTGTGGGCAGTCCTCAGTCCTGTTCCATCTGACATCTATGAAATGAATTGAAGCCAGTTTCACAGAAACACTAGGAAACTGTGTTAGCCTTTCTTGTTCATCCTTCGAGTGTTCAAAGCCTTGTCCTGTTTTAAAACAGTTAGCTAAGAGCTTCTCTTGTGCAGGACTTACTTTTTTGGGGTTTGGTGGTGCTTTGTATTTTTTGAGGCTTTCCACACATTTGCCAGCTGAGCTTTACCTAGTACATGAGTATTAATAAAATTGCTGGTATGATTACAAAATGTGTCTATCTTAAGACACTTGAAAAACAAATCATACTGAGAGGGGAAAAACATAGAGTTAAAACAAAACTGTCAATCTTTATTGATGATCTATTGTTTTGGGTACCATAGCAGAGATAAGTTTTGAGGAGAGATCTGGAGAAATAGAGAATAAGAGCACCACATGCTATTATTTATGTAAATTATTGGAAGTCTCGTAAGTAAAATTAGAATTCTACTAAGCAAGACATTTTAAAAGTCAGTGCTGAAGCTGGATGATTCATTCATGAGTCAGTTGCAAACCCATAAAAACCTCCCCTTACATTTCTGATTTAATAATTATTTTTATGAATTATGACCAACTCCCTAAACACATGCACTAAAAATAAGATTATCTTAAATAAAAAGGTCAGCCAAAATGACAATGAAATTATGTGATGAAATCTGTATTTTCATATTGTTAATTCCTCAGGAGACATTTACAGAGAAAGATCCAGTACTTCTAGTGCTTATCCTAATCTGAGCCTTCTCAAGCTGAATGAACTGTTTATCTGGTTCACATGCAGTGCAGAGGTTTAGCAGAACTAAACCAATCATTTTCCTCTAATAATGCAGTATTAATACTAGTTTACGTCATCAGGTAAAACGTAGACAAACAGATAGGACTTAAATTGTTCTTTAAGATCAGCAGATTTCAGAGAAACAAGATTCACAAAGCTTCTCACTCCTAGTATCTGCCGCAAGATGAAGTCTGGAAACAGCTGGGTGTTTTCCAGCTAGTGATAGGACATGACAACAGCAGCAGCTCTTTTAAGTAGCCAGCATTTGTAACATTAAAGGGCTTAAATTTGACATCTGTAATTGTACCTGGAAGTCTTAAGTCAAGAATATATTTTACTAGTAAGATGTCATAAGTATGCAGGAGACTGTGCTGTGAACATTATGCCATTGTAATTTATTTTTCATTTACTAGTAGTTTAGCTGCATTTTAATCTGGATTGCTGAGATTTTAATTTTCCTCTTGAACTGCTGGACAGAAAGAAAGTAAGCAGAGATGTGATCTAATTTTGAGGTTTCTCGATATTGATGAACTTTATATTCACCTGAGGATTTAGGTCTAATCAAATTCCCAGATTCTTATATTTGAAACATAAGTTGTTAGGAAAAAAACCTTGAAACATTCTTCCACTCCTCAGTCATAGGAGTACCTCTAAATTCTGGGTGATCTGCTTATGAGAAGAGGGAGTATTATTACAATGGGTTCTGTGGCTCATGGAGGCCACGTCTCAATTTTAAAACCAAGGGTAGCTGTAAGTTGTATGATAGATTCCTGGCATGTATTAAATGCACTGTCCAAATTCTGGTCGGCTTTGAGCTTAGTGTTAGCAAGGAAAGTTGGCTTTTTTGTAACAGCAAACTGTTGAGAGACTCTCCTTCAGTTTTTGTTCCCATTATCTAGTCAGGAAGGAAAGGACAACATCTTTAAAAGTACTTAAGTACCAAGCAAGTGACCCTTCTCTGCTGGAATGCTGCCCCACTAATGATGCAGAGAAGAAAAACAGCCATTTCTGGCAGAGTTTGCAGGATCTCTCATGCCAAACAAAAAAGCCTGAAATGCCTGGTAAAAATAAATATCACTATGAAATTCTGGCATGGGAAACACTTCTGACAGCCAAGGCTTAGCTCATCCTGGGGGGTAACCCAAGAAGGCCTGCAATTTTCATTCTTCGTACCTACTCATCGAATGTTCCTTGCAAACTTAAGCTGCCAGGCTGTGTTACCTATTAGACCAGGTGTCTGTGTGAGAAAATTATAAGTAAATGGGTCTGCATGTGTGCAAGAGAGGAGACAAATCTGTGTGGGAATGAGCTATTGCTTCTTGAGCTGAAGTGAAGCAGTAACTCCGATGGCTGTACTGGCCAGCCCTTATGGGAAAGGTATGTAATTTTCTGTGTGCAGTACAGAGGTTTAGCACATTCAAAATACTTTGAAAGTGTTTTGTTTTCTAACATCTACGGGGAAAAGCAAGTGATGGAAGAAAGGAAACAAACAAAAAAACCAAAAGAAAGCGGAGATCACAGAATCATTAAAATTGTGGAATTCTTGCAAAACAATCCTTAGTTCTGCTTGTTAGGTACACAGAAGAGAGCCTGAGTATTTATTAGGGCTGTTGTGAGAGAGCACTGTGGAACCCTGCAGCTATGCAAGAGCTGAAGTGAGTATATTGTTTTTAGCGAAAGCACACATTGGTGCCCCAGTCATTCACTCTGTAACGTTAGAGGACAAAGTGATGAATGTTTTTTCCTTTCCGCTACATAACACTCAAGGTGTTTTTGAGAGTAACATCTTTGTGGAGTCACTAGAAGAAAAGACAGAGGCCAGAAGATGATGTAATGGTTGGGGTACTTAGGAAGAGAAGTTGAGGAGCAGTGGATGGGAGATGGAAAGGATAGTATGCACATCAGTGGGAGAGAGGATAAACCAGGGGAGACTGAAAGAGCAAATGAAGATCATGGCAATTAATTCTAAACAGAATAGAGGGAACATGGAACATTTTCAAGAACATAGTAGCAAGTTAAGATATTAATTAAGTTTTATCTGAGGAATGTATTTAAATTTCTCTTTTGATTTGTTAACTTTATCTTGCTAATTTCTAAACCACAGCAGAACAGGTTGACCATTCTGCATTTGAAACTGATAATAACATGTTACATAGTAAGAAAATGTCCTTAAGGTTCCAACTCTTTATGTGTTAAACTTTACATAGTGTTAGTGAAAGAAGAGTTGTTCCTTGAACACTCAAAGTTTAGATGTGGATCAGAGTTTCTGTGAAACTCTGTGATTAGAGTCCATTTCTGATATTTACTAGGCATATTCGGTGTGCTCTAAGTTATGTGAAACAGAAAACTGCAGTTTCTGTGACAAAGTTTTCACTGTGCATTAAAAGCATGGTTTTGTGTTTTCTGAAGTCACCGATAAAGTTTCCATCAACTCTGCTGACCTAAAATGAAGCATGAATGGAAATGCAGTACACAAACACACATTACCTTGAACTCTCAGAATCCTACTATTATTTTACTATGCTTAAGTATCCTAAAATTGCAATGACATGGACATATGTGGCTAGGGGGGAGGCTGGACATGCGTGCATACGTGTGGGTGGCTGATCTCAGACTCATGGGGAGGGTGTGTGCAACTCTGGATCTTTCTCCCACCTGTGCCTTTATTCAGGTCTCAGTGCTGGTAAGAAGCAATTAATTTGTTCCCTCATTCACATTTATCAAGAGCTAATATGAGAGAGGGAGAGGTGTTAAGAGGTGTCTCTGATTCAGCCACCTGATAAGAAAGCAGATGGTATATCTCTTATCAGAAAGACTCAAGGGTTTTATCTTGTGCATGCTGGCAGTACTTGCATAACCCATCATGCCAGTAAAGTATTAGAACTGAATCATCTTCAAGAAAGAAAACACTCTTTATCTGTCTGTCTACATTTTTGCATGTCACTCATCTCCGTAGTGGCATGGCTTCTACAAAAAAGAAAGGTTTGGGAGCTGAGGGAAAGATGTGTTTATGTCTTTCGCATCTATTCCCATGACTAGTCGTTTCTCTTGCAGGCCCAATTCATGTGTTCTAGTTTTTTTTTGAGAAAGGAACACTCAGCCCATCAGAGATATTCTGGATACCAAGACATAAGGTCAGCTTTCTTTCTGATTCTGTGATTGATTTCTACCACAAACTTCTTATCTGAATACAGAGACCACTGATGGTGAACTACATTAATAGCTTAAAGTCAAAGAAATAAACAGGTCTTCAGTTCTTTGGAAAATGCAGTCAGAAATTAATTTAGGAGCCACAACTTACTGCTTATCCATTTGAATATGTTTGGAGAATAAAGGTGGTTAGGCATCCATCTTCAAACTGAATTCTTCTGCTGCTAGCTTTGAAAAGAACATTTTCCTTTTATGCTCTTCCTCTTTTCTCTTCTTTTTTTCTGTGCCAGAGTCAAGGTATTAAGCTGTGCTGTCCCTAAGGCTAGGCCACGGGCTACCTTTGCAATGCAGACATTGTGCAAGGCCTGGGTAATTGCCATTTCACTGCAGGGAGGAGTCTCATCAGGAAGAGAAGAGGGTGTATTTGCATTATTTTTACATAGAGGATATAAGGGAACCAGCAAAAGAAGGAGCAGAACCAGCTTGCAAGACACCCAGGAAGAGCTACTATCTCAAAGAAAACAGGAAGAAAGGTTTGGTTTTGTTTTTTTCCCCCTAGTTTGAGAGTCAATTTACTTAGGGTTTTGGTTTTTTTTTTTTTTTTCTTCCTCCAAGTGGAAGGTTGAACAGCCTGGCAGGTTGGCTTCAGTCTCAACTTCTAGACACAAAAGAAAGAAAAAAAAAAAAGGGGGGGGGTGTCAGATGAATCTGCACTTTGGTCATTAAATTGCAAAGGGTCTTTTGCAAGATTCTTCATATTTCAGCTTCTGAATGCAGCCATATAATGTAATCTTTAGTTTTGCAGTTCTGCACTGCAAAATAGAATTAGTTGTAGTCCATGAGACGATCACAAAGTTTCCTGAAATAAATGTGCAACTGGAATGCTTAGAAGGCAGCAGGTAAATGAAAGGTGAAGAAAATGAAGCAACACATAAGTTCTGACTTGTTAACCTGAATTTTATTTTGTTGTAAATGGAAACAATTATGGTAACATTGCAGAACATGGCACATGGATTACTGTTTTTTCTTAACAGTAGGTGGGCAGTAACTTGTGAAACACTGTAAAGGACAATAGTTACAGGTTTTGAATGTTTATGACACCTATGAGCATATCTGGGTATACAGTAGTAGTGCCACTGCTTAGAAAACTTCAGGGAAGGCAACAAGGGAAAAAGTGATAGCATAAAATATAAATCAATGCTAAAATTTCATTTAATGTATTTAACACAGAGACTATAATTTACAAACTAGGTCACCAGCTGTGCAAGCCGTAGGTCCCTCAGGTCTTTGGAAAATTAAACTGTTTCTTTACATAGCCAACAGTGAATTCAGACCCAACCGTATAACTGCATCTTCCTGTGTATGGGTAAAATCTTTTCACCCACCTGGCATTCCAAGCTACCACCTCTTTGCTTCACTGGTGATGCTGAAGAGGGAACTGATATGGGTAATGCAGCAGTGGAATAATGATAGAAATTAAAAGGGCCCTTGGAAAACCCCGTAGTCTGATAGCACGGAACTCATGGTTTTATCTTGAACCTAGAGCTCCGTTGAGAACAACTTGCTGTTTTCCTGGCTTTTCTGTTTAGTTAGTGGAGCTCACTAGTAATACCTAATTTGGTCAAGCAGAGCGCAGAGTTTGTAATGATCTTTCCAGTTATAATTTTCTGAATTACATCCATTGTGGAACTTAGGTTTGGGAGGGGTCCCAAAAGATCACTTAGTCCAGCCTGCACTTTATCAAGACTAAATAATTTATCAAGGCTAGTACCAGCATGCTTATCAAAGTTTGTTCTTAAAAAATTCAAGTGGAAGAGATTCCACAGTCTCCCTAGACAGTCTGCTCCAGTGTTAAAAAATCCTTAGTTGGAATGCTGATCAGCAAAATCTTTTAAGCTTTTCTTGTCACAAATCATCTTGACTCTTTCATGGCTTTCTACTGGAGCCATAGAGAATAGCTGATCAACATCTCTCTAATGAGCTTGTATGTATCGGAAGGCTGCATCTCGCTTGAAGCTTTTGTTTTCTTGACTAGGTAAATCTAATTCCTTCAGCTTTTTCACAAAGAGTTTGTTTTCTAAGCTTCTTGTTCTTACTGTTGTTTTCTTGTTTCTCTTCAGCTGTGTTTCTGTTTTTAAGGTGTTCAGGTAGGACCAGACACAGTATGCCACTTGGGACTTCAGTACCATGCAAAGTTAAGAAATCAAACAAATTGTCTTGTATATGACACACCTGTTAAAGCATTCCAGAATTAAATGCATTTTTGGCAGTGGTACTGCACTGTTGATATATAGTGTTTGTTATCTGTACAACCCTAAGATCTGTTTTTGCTGTATTTCTGTCTAGTCAAGAATTCACATTGTTTATTGATGTCTGTCTCCTAAGAATAATATTTATATTTCTCATTACTGTTTTTTTCCTTGTTGGTTTTTGGATAACCCGTCCAATTTGTCAATAGTATTTGGGGTGCCTGATCTCATCCTGCCTAGTGTTTGCATCCCCTGCCATTGTTTTGAGTTATCAGGCTTTTTAGCACAGACTTTACAGGCATAAATATTGCATCATCTAAGTTGTCAGTGAACATACTAAACAAAACGGAGCTTAGGACAGACCCTGAGAGCTGTCTTTCTTTGCATTTTGATGAATAGCCACTAATGACCGCTATTGTTTTCTTCTATCAGATGCCTGCACACATTCCACTAGTTGTATTTAAAATGTCATTCTATCAAAGTGTCCTGTGAGACAGTGCCAAAAGCCGTGCAAGATGTGCCATGTCCATTGCCTTCTGCTTACTCAAGGAGCTTAACATTACTTAAAAAAAAGGAACCTGATGTAACACAAACACATTTTGCCCATTTTCCATGTGTTTTTTTAGTTCTGTTTAATTAATTAATTCTATCTCAAATATTTAAAACATGATTGCTCCAAACCTTTCTGAACACAGTGATTAAGCTATCTGATCTGTCAGTCTCTTCTAGGGAACTTGAGGTATGGAAAAGTATCTTCCCAAGGAAGGGCCCATTTGAGTGCTTTAAATATACTTTGATCAAAAGTATATTTAATTAATCAAAATTGCCCATCACATTTTTCTTTTTTTTTTTTTTTAACCTCTTCATAAGATCTTTGTGGTTTCAAAATAGCTGAAGTGTATCTCTCCTAGTAATCCTATCTGTTTCTGGTTCCTTTCTTTCTTCTTTTTCCAATGACACCATGTCCTTGGTTCTCTTTTTCCTGACACAGGGTTGCTATTTAAAATCACTCTGAAAATGATGCGAACTCTTAGTACTATTTCATAGTAGTTATTTTCTGTCATTGGATTGGTTTATTTCTCTAATGTGTCTATTTGGAGGGAGGGAAAGAATTATGTCCTGAAATGGTTATCAGGATAATAATCTTCCTGTTCTCTTTATAACAGCTGGTGGGTTTTTTTGATTAAGCCTGTTGTCATATAAATTAATTTTTAATTATAATTCAATTACTTGTTTCTCATCTGTCTTACAAAGCTTGTGTTATATATCACTTATCAGTGATCTATAAATTATTACAAGTTACTTAATAAAGTTCCTCCCTCATAGCTGTGGTTAAAAGCAAGTACCTACCTTGTGCACGGGTTGAAGTGCATTCTGATAGGCACTTAGTCTTTCTTCAAGCCATTTGGTCTGAAAGAAGCAAGTCCTAAGCATATGGTTACATTTTACCAGCATTATTTACCAACTTTTCTTTCACCAAAAATAGCCATTTTACACTGCATAAATCTAGTTTACAATTGTTCCTCAAAGATCCCACATGGAATCAGGGCTATATTCAATCATAGTATTACATCAACAGATAGGTAATTGCAAGGTTTATAGTGTAGGTTTCCATCTGCTCAACTGCAGCCTATTTAGGAGAATGTTGTGAGACAATACTATGTGCTTCTCTTAACATTTCACCAGGGGATTTCAAAATTATTTCTAAGAGGTATAATTTAGGGAAGTTGAGCTTGGAGAGGAAAGTGATTTGCCAGAATACAGCACAAGATGCAGAGGACTGGTAACCACGCTTCAACAAACACAAGCGGGTAAAAACGTTCCCTGGGGAGAGGAGGACTGAAGGGCTAATGAGTGAATTTATTTGTGTTTAGGACAATATTTTTCAAGAGGCTTTTGTTTCAAACACAGGGAAATACTCATATCAACTGCTGGAAGACTGTTCCATGACCTAAGTATATAATTATCAGGAAGTACTGGGCCGGTTGTCTGTGCTTTATCACATTCAATACTTCGGCATCTAAACTTTTTGCAAGCTTCTGTGAGCCTGAAGTCAGCAGGGCTCCTCTGATTTATACTGCCTGAGGATCTAACCTCAGTCGAGAGTATCAACTTAAATGAGTTTTGGTTATGTTGCTCTGTATTTTAGGGGGATGCAGTAAGGGTTTTGCATGCTAGCCAGTCAGCCAATCCCCAGTAAGAGTGATGTTAACATTTTTCTCTCCCTTAGCTTCAACCCACTGTTCCCAACTCTTCCTCTTCAATCATCTTAAACTCTGGTATCTTGGAGTTTTTCCCTTTCCAATAACTGCATATTCCATGCCTCATTCTGTCACTGCTTCCAAGTCAATGTTAGCATAGAGAGGTTTTTCAATCTCTCCACTTCAATCAGTCCCTATTGGCTACCTGTGTTTGTTGTTACCCCTCTGCAATTTTTTACTATTTGCCTATCAAGTATGTAGAATTCAATGCCATAGTCTAGGTGCTCTTGCACTCATGCTGTGTAAAGCAGATCTATTCCTATCCTGAAGCAGTGGTTCTGCATATAAAGCAGCAAGTCTGCATTTTTTTAAAATTTTGGGGGCCATATATTGTAAATTTATGCATGGTTTGCTGCTTACTGTTTCTTACGGTGTTCCTGCTCTTGGGAGTTCTCCTCAGTGAAGCTCTGTGTCGGATTATTTTTTTCTTTACATTGAGCTCAATTTGTCAAGACTCAGTCCCTGCTTTAATTTTATGTTGACATTTTTAATAGTATCCCTTGTCTTCACTATTTTACACTTAATTAACAGGAGTGGCAGAATTGTCTCAATCACATGCTGAGCTGTTTACTTGCTCTTGTGATTCTTTAAAGGAGAGGATTAGTTGCAGCTTCCTTTGGATTCATCTATGTGAAGGCTTTAAATAAGACCATTCCTGTTACTGGCCCTTTGGTGTCAATTTGACAAAATTCCCCATCTTCCTCTGGTCCAGGGTTTGGACTATCTGAATCAGCTTTCCATTCAAGTTAATGCTTTGAAATCAACTGAGATTAATTATTTAATAGCAGTTTCTTGCATTGCCAACCCTATGTATTAAAATGTCAGATCATGCCACAGAGGATCATAAAACTGGCTTTAGCGATGATGTCCAGTGAATGCCTGTCAGCTTTTAAATGCAGCACAGAAACCAGAAGGCACGTAAGACAATTGTCCAAGTGTTAATTTCTACTCCTACAAGCAACGACCCTAGCTCTTTTTTTAGGGTATCCGAGGTCCATACATCATCAGCCATCTCCCGGCACCGCAGCTGCAAGGGAAACAACAAATAGCAAAATACTCGTCGTGAATGGAGCGAAAAAAATTTAGACATTTCTCTTAGATATCAGCATGCATAGTGGTCAGAGGGCTCGGGAAGGAGATGGTTAGAGGCTTTCAGTTTCCCATCGGTTTTGGGATAGGGGAAGGGGCTCAGCCGTTTGCCAGGGGTACAGACAGCCGGCACAACCCGGGAAGCGGTGGCAACGCAACC
>NW_010523060.1:0-2211 GCF_000687285.1 Phaethon lepturus
CAGCCCCCTCCCCGCAGCCCCCACCCACGGCCCTTCGCCGGGGGAGCCTGCCCAGGGCTGGCAGGTCTGCGCCGCGCGAGAGACATCAAAGTCTCGCCTGGAATGTGTGTGGCTCTGCCGGGCTGCGAGAGATACAGAGCCAGGGATCATGAAAGAGATACTGCGATGGTTATCGCCCCATCAAATCAAGGGGAAGCTGAGCGTCAGGCTTGCCAACAATACCTGTTATTGTTCCTCCCCTGCGCGGCGCTTTATTAAGCGCTATAATCATTTTAATATTCATGCATCTTTGCAGCCATTCCACCCCCCTCCCCTTCTCCTCCCCTTTGCTTTTCAACATATTCCACGTTGGAAAGTGCCTTTCTTGCATTGCATTTCCTGGGAACTCGCTTTCCCTCCGGGCAGCAGGTGTTTCGGTCCGCAGCACCCAGGCAACGTCCCTCTCCGCACTGAGAAAAGGGGATTTTCTCTTGGTCTTTTGCTTTTCTCCCCCCCCACCTCCTTCCATCCACCACCACCCCTTTTTCCTTCAAGTAAAAGCTAATTAAACACCACGCTGCTCAAATGATGGCATCATTTCACTATCAGTGCAAGGGCGAAGCTGGAAGGCTTTGGCTATGCAAGTGCCCCGCTCTGGTGGGATGTGCGCTCCCGGGACAGCCCCTCCAACCCTGGATGGCTCAAGAGTGGTCCAAGGGTGTTCCCGCACCGATGCTTTAAGGCAGATGCTTTCCAGCGCCTGTGCATGGAGTTGGGGTTTGCACCAGCCAGCTTTGGGACAAGCAATCGAGGCACAACGGTTTGCACCACCTCGGTGGTGGGAGGGTGGGGAGGTCCCTTTGCCCATCCCTTGTAGGCTCTACAGACTTCATTCCTCAACTCAAAGAATAAAACTGTTTGAGGGGTGGGTCAAGGTGTGGGCAGCCCAGAAATCATGGCACTGCTTCCCCAGCCTCCATAAGATGGTGGCACCACTCCTCGGCACGGGGACAGGTTCAGTCCCAGCCAAACCATCAGCCCTGAAACAGCCAAGAAGCCACGCTCATCACCGCCACCCTCCTGCCCCCTCCCTGGGCCAGTGGCAGCTTGTCACCGCATCTTTGCTGCGAACGGTGACCATCAGGCAGCCTGCAACAGGCTCAAGTGGCAGGATGTTTATTCGGGGATTACAGCCCTAAGAAATACCTACGACATGGAGATTTATTCTGCGGCGTCTCATCTGTTCTGGGCTGGGCAGCGTTCTCCCTGGGATGGAGGTGTGCCTGTCACCGGATCCCTGGGAGCAGTGGCATGATCCGGTGGCTGTAAATCATTGAGAAAACAGCAAATCTGGGAGTTGTTTCATGGGCAAATACCGCAAAAATCTCCTTCAAATGGCTGTTTATGGGATTAGCTGCAGATAAAGGAGAAGCGTTGCAGCTGGCAGGCCCTTGCAGCAAGGCTGCTGCCGAGGACGCTGGGGATAATTTGGGGAAGAGGCTCCAAGCCTGATGCTGTGCTGCTTTGCACCTTGCCCGGATGCTTACAGTGTTGCTTTCCTCCCTCTTGAGCTCTCCCCTTGATCCACCCCAAAAAATGGGGCCACAGATTCATGCTCTTTCCCCAGAGAACTGACCAGGCCTGACGACAGGGTGAGGGACGCTACAGCAAAAAGCAAAGCCCAGCAGCAGCACTTCCACCTGGCTTCCAGCTCTACCCAGAGCACGTTGCTCATTCTGAAGTTTACTTTCGTTTTGAGGCAACTAAATCCATTTTTAAACTCCTTCCTCTGTTCAGTAACTGAGCATTTCACTTGGAAATGAGATGGGAAGAAGGTACCTCTGAAATCATTAGAGTGAAATTAAAATTCAAAAAAAAGGCATGGTGGGATAATTGCCTAAATTCCCCCAAGTACCTTGGGATCGGTTCCAAACCCCAGCTTTCTGGTTACCATATTTGAGTGAAACCTTCCCCAGTTCGGTGCATTTGGAGCACCTGTGGCAGAGGGAACCAGGTGCATTCGGAGTCCGATGGCAACGATGGGGGAGCGGAGCGGGGACCCGTGAGCTGCCCGGGGACAGGCGAGGGGACAGCAGAGCCCCGTGCGGGCCAGGGGAAGGTGTTGGCCATGCACCACGCTCCTGGACCGGGCTCCCTCCCCACCAGCAGCATCTCAGGTTGCTCCCCCCAAAGCGAGACAGGGCTTCAAGGTGGGTCAGCTTTTGGCTGAGG
>NW_010523060.1:2282-2591 GCF_000687285.1 Phaethon lepturus
GCCCCTGGCACCCTCAGCTGCCGCCGAGGTATGCACAGCTGGGGCTCGCTGGCAGGCCTCCGCGCCGCCGCGGAGTTCCCCCGAGTTCAAAGCTCTGCTGCTGACTTTGTACCCCGCTGGAAAACACTTCCCCTCACCGCCTTCCGGGTGAGATTTCATAGCTGCAGGAGAGAGGGCTTTTCATCATGTGGCCGCAGCCTTTTTTGTCTTTCTCCCCCCCTCCCCTCCCCTGCTCCTTTTCTTTTTTTGGTAACAATATCCTATACAGAAAGGAAACAAACACGTCAACCGCGCGGTCTCCAGGCTGAG
>NW_010523061.1:0-1717 GCF_000687285.1 Phaethon lepturus
CACAATGGCCCCACGCCGGCTCCACGCCCCCCCGGGTGTGCGTGGGATCCATCAGCCTGGCCGGGCTGGAGCGGCCCCACAGCCGCAGGGACACGGGCCAGTTACCCCACCACCCCCGGCAGCAGCAGGCCCGCCTTTGCAAACCGGTGTTTGCAAGCAAAAATGGTATTTGCTGTTGGGATTTTTTTCTCTTCATTTTTTCTGAAGGAAAGGTGTAAGGTGCTCTAGCGATAGTCGAAGGACTTGGGGAGTTGCTTATGAGAGCAGGTGAGCGGCAGCGTAAATTGTAGCTGTGAATCCCGGTTCTGCAGGCACTGTTGGGGAGGATTTGACACATCTGCTATAAATTTGGGGCGAAAGGGCTTTGGTGGGTTTATAATCTCGTTCTCCTGCAAGGAGTTCGTGTCTCAGGCTTGTCTTGGCAAGTGTGTGCTGTCCCTGCCCTGCTCGCAGGAAGCCCAGGACTGCTCCTGATAACCTCTTTCTGTCTTGTCCTCTGTCTCTGGGACCAAGCGAGTGTTTGTCTCTCTGGCTCTCCATTCATGTTACATACTGTGTGCTTTCGAAGCTATTCTGTGTTTTGGCTGAGGGCCTCACTTAATACCTGACTCAGAGATCGCTGTCAGGTTTGTAGGCATGCAGTTCATGCTAGCATCGTGCTCATCCTGCTCGGGAGTATCCGAGTAACAGGATGTCAGAAGTGGGGTAAAGTCTGAGCTGCCAGACACCAGGAGCAGATTCTCCTGAGTGGAAGAGATGGCTCCGCAACCAGCTCCTTGATGCCCCGGGAGCTGGGGGTGCTTACCGCCAGGCGTGGCAAAACCCTGGGGAGCAGCACTGGCGGGGAGCCCCTCTGCCCCGACCCTGAGGGGATGAGCCTGAGCCGCAGTCCAGTGTTCACCAGAGTCGCAGAATCACAGAGTCATTAAGGTCAGAAAAGACCTTTAAGATCATCAAGTCCAACCACCAACCCAACACCACCATGCCCACTAGACCATGTCCCAAAGTGCCACGTCTACATGTTTTTTGAACACTTAAGTCACTCTGCTGAGACTATGCCCAAGCACCCAGCGAGGGGTCATCTCACCGAACGCCTGGGGCAGGCTGGGTTTGAGGGGTTACACATATTCCCCGTGGTTTACACAGCAATGGTCTCCTTGCTCTGGGCTGCAGTGGGGAGATGTTCCTGGGTGCTGCAGGGTTTGGAGAGGGACTGCCCTGTCCCCAACAGCCGCAGTCCCTCCCTCACCCCACACCTCTGCTCTCCGAGCTTCGGCTCAGCCAAGTCTCCTTCGCCCAGTGGTGAAGGAAGGTCCCTGTGAACTGCTTCCAGGTCGCTGGGTGCCCGCCACAGCCGTGGTGTCCGCCTGGCTCCGGGCAGGCTGGTGTTCCCACCGGCTCGGCTCTTGCCGGGCATCGAGCCCAGGGGCGCCGGCACGGGAGATGTGATGTTCATGCGGGGAGTCAGCGGGTGGGAGCTGCGCTGGCCCTGTTCACAGCTGTCTGCAGGGCACACCAGCGCAGCGCAGCTGCCCGCCTGTCCGGTCCGGTTGTGTGTCTCAGAAACAAGGAAATAAATGACCCAGAATGAGATTTTGAAAGCTGAAGGGCGACCATGTCAGATGCGGTCCTTTTCGAGGCGTTCGTGACATCTGCAGCCCGGAGTGACGGCTGTCCTGCGGGAGCTGCTCCAGCTGTTCCCCGAGGGGGGGTGTCA
>NW_010523061.1:1826-3284 GCF_000687285.1 Phaethon lepturus
CCGATTTCCAAACCAGAGCAGCGTGCCGGGCTGACTGCCAGCAGGCTGGGGCCACCTGGGCATCCCACAGCTGGGGAGCATGGGGCTACCATGCCAGGGCTGGGGACCGGTGCTCGTCACGGGGCCGTGGTGTTCCCAGAGCACAAAGGGGGTCCCCAGCTCCCCAGTCTGCAGAGGTCTGCGGGTATCTCCGCTCCAGGGTGCTCTCCTGGTGGAGGTAGCGCTCAGTCCTTTGCTGCTGCAGAACCCTGGGCTTTCCTCAGCCTCCCAAATTTGCTCTCCTCTCTGCTCCACCGTGACCTGCAGACATGCACGGCTCTCCGGGGCCTGCTGGGGAGCCAACAGAGAGGGCTCACGAACCCGGTGCTGGTGAACCCCACAACTGCACATCAGGATCAGCCTTCTGGTAGACTCGTTTTTTCCTACAACAGTCTGAAACAGAGTTTTCTGGCTTCCAGGGGCGACAGTCGAGTTACTCAACCCGGACAGGGCAGCGGGAGCGCTGGGAAGTCGGACGCCTAGTCGCAGCGCTGGAAGGTGTGTCGGGGTGTGCTGCTGGGCCTCGGTTTCCCCCTCTGTGAAGAGGGGATGGCTGTTCTCAGCTGGTTGCGTGAGGCATCGCTGCCAGACAGGCACCCAGAGCAGGGTGCTGAGTCGAGCAGAGTACGCGGGTGACTTTGGCCACCCAAAGTCCTCGATGGAGACCTCTGAACCCCAGGCCACACTGGGAAAGGCTCCCGTTTTCCTGCGTCCCCTTCCAATTGGGACACAGCCGGTGTGAGAGCGGAGGGGAGCACCAGAGACCCGCTCTGTGCCTCGCGCCGGGCGATGCAGGGAGGTTGCAATAGGCCTGCGGTTCTGGCTGGCGGCTGGGGACCGCGGCTGCAGCACATCCCGCTCACCATCGGACGTGTGTGTGCTTTGTACTAGGGAAAGGCAAGGATAGGATGAAGCTGCTAAAAAGCGACCTGTTAGAGAGAAAGGAAAGCCCACGGGTCCCTTGAAAGGACCTTAGGTGCCTCGAGTCTGTTTGCTTGCAGTCAGTGTTTCATGTCCTTTCTGCTTGGATTTTTCTTTAGAAACAGGGTTTTGGGTTTTGTCACAGTCCACTTTGGCGAGAACTTCTTGGGCTGCCAGCAGATGAGGGCACAGCATCTATCACCCGGCAGCTAGCCGCCTGTGGAAAGGGCTGTCCTGACACCTCTGCTCCTTTCTGTCCTTCTCTTTCCCCTCTTGGTACCCGCTGGGGCACTGCCGTGCTGCACGAGACCCAGAGAGTTAAGATCTAACCTTCTGGGGAAAAAAACAGCACTTTCTGGCAACCTGGGTCCCAAACCAGCTCCCTAGGGCATCAAGCAGGATCAGGTTTTCTCCCCTCTCCTTGGGCTCCTCCCGTTACTCGTACTGGGGTTTTTCCCCGGGCTGTCCCACAAGGGCAAAGCGAGCAGCAGCGCAGCC
>NW_010523062.1:0-15835 GCF_000687285.1 Phaethon lepturus
AGCGCCGCCGGCTCTCGGGACCAGCCCCGGCTGCCGGCAGCTCGCCTGCGCGCAGCCAGCCGCCTTACAGGCACGCTTTCCGCCTCTTGGCGGAATGAGAGGTCTCCGCTCGGGGAAGAGGACAAAATCGCGTACGAAGCAGGAGGTTTGAAACAGGCGAGACCTCAGACCTGCCCGCCCTCCGCTGTAGCAGGCGTGTCAGGAGACACTAGGGAAGAGAAAGAGAGGAGGGGGTGGTTTTGGTTTTTTTTCTCCTGTGTTGTTACATTATTACTTTAGGATTTTGTACATGAAGACATTCTACTACGACACAGTACATATTGCAAGACACTGAATACTATATACGTACACCAATAGCACCAAGTTACTGGATGCAAGCCATAAACTAGTTGCACACAAAAAATCATGAATTCATACTATTTTTTTTAGTATTAGAATGTCCAGTGATAAATAACATCATTACAAGTCTTGTATTCTCATTTTCACATTATACATTTTTTATAGGCACATATGTATACACAGTGGCTATTTCCATAACCAGGTCTATGTTCCAAAACAGCCCTTCTAAATTAAGAGAGATCTGTTTATTGCTGAAGTTGACTTGGGTATTTCTTCAGTGCAGCTGGGGATGCTGTCTGCAGTGCTAAGTCCATTAATTCTCCACAGCTCATCCAAAAAGTCAAGATGAGAGCAATATGAATCCAGCTTTGCTGATGTACTTCAAAAAAATATAGTAGCAATTCAGGTCCATAAGGTCATTCCAAGATCATTTTGGAAAGAAGCTGCTGCAGCAGCTTTACTGTCATTTCAGGAAAGGCTAGGGCAAATGTACACAAGAAGTTCATAATGCGTGAGGATTTTCCAGTTCAAAAAATGAATTTTACTACATGAGAAATGAAGGGGTGAAAATACAGAGCAATTAATCACAAGATAGTATTTAAAACAATCTTTTCAATATACAGAGTACTTATTCCACTTGACATTTTGCTAAGAGGAGAAGCTAAATTACCTTCTGCCAATAACAATGCAGAGAAAATCGCTTTTCTGGTACCTCTCAAACAAGTAAGTTTTGTTTTTACACATTCATGTAATTTCACAGAATTTTTAACTGCCGCCAATAGTGAGCTGAAGTCCACTGATACACTGACACATTTGAGATGATCGTGTGAAATTATGTATAAAAAATTATTTCTGGTATCTGTCCATCTTCTATTGATGTACCATTGTTGTTACCTGGTGAACTATAAAAGACAAAGCATGTTTTGCTAGCAGTAGGAGATTCGTGGATCACTTTCTTCAAACCTTTTGTTCCATAGTGGGAATCAGGACCCTGAAAAACATCAGAAGAGATTAGCAACTGAATGGAAGTTGGCAGCAAGACCCGTAAAATGTTCAAGTTCAAACACTACTGACTTAGGTAGTTTTAGTAGTATAAAATTTCTGTACCCACATCATGTTAAGTTATATACAAAATCACAGACAACGGAAGCAAGTGCCTTATGTCTAAATAACAAAAAGAAGTTTCTCTGATAGCAGACTTAAACCACTTGATTTTAGTCAATTAGTAATGAATAAATATTTTCTAGTATTTCTCTTAGTCATGCAGGTTGTCTATATTCTCACTTAGTTCCCTGCCTCAGCTTCTTTTAATGTGCAACGTTTTTCTTCCAACCCACTTAACTTGGATTTCTGTATAGGAAGTTATATTTAAAAGAATATTAAAGACATTTTTAAGAAAACATTGAATCCATGAATTTTTACAGAACATTAAGGGGAGACTTTCCTAGAACAAATAATTCTTTCCTGTATTTCAACACTAGTATATAAAGAGTGATTAAAAAAAAAGTTTCCATTTTCTTGACTCTAGCTAGTGGTTAGAATATCCTTGATAAAAAGACATCAAACAAATTTTCATGGAGAGCTGCCCGATTTAAATATTCTCAACAGTGCTTTTGCCCACACAGAACCACTGACTTGCATTAGGACTCATTCTAACTCTTACATTGAGCCAGAAAGTGGGAAGGTACAAAGGATCCAGTTATGAATTCTGTGCTGTGGCACAGAAGAGAGGTAGCAGTCTTAAAAGTTACGGTGGAGTTAATTACGGTCTTCTTTAGCACTAAACTTAAAGTAAATTAAGTAAAAATAAAGACCTTAAGTAAAACAAGACCTAGAAGACACTTTCCCATCAGAAGACAGATAAAAAAACAATTCTTGCATCAAAATAACATTTTCTTCTGTACTGTTAGGCATTCTTACTTTCAACGTTGCACAAGCTGTGTAGCAAACCGTTGGCAAAATCTCTATAGGTTCTTTGAACATAACTCTGAAGGTACTGGCTGTTCCATCACAACTAAATCCAGTATCATTTTGTCCTAGTGTTTGATTCTTTTCATAATCAATTATCTGTATAAAAACATTAAAATAGTATTTTTAGGTTTACAAGAAAGATTCTTATTGTATGTGTATTAGAATATTACAAGCAAACACTTGCCTACTCCACCCAATTTAATTGCAAGTATAGTGCAATCTCAGAGCTGGAAAGTAGGTGTAATTTCCTGTTCCCTTTAGGGTTGACCCAGCAGTGTGCCGAATGATGGCTTGCGAGTTCTACACAAACTGTCCAGTCTGTAGGCTAGATTCAACACTGCTCCAACCAGGTTATAGTCTTTGCTTGGGAGATGAAGAATAGCTCTTATAATTTCAGCTTCCGACCTTCATATACTACATATAATCCTGTACTTAGATTTGCTGATCTTCGTACACCCACACAGCCCACATGAGGGAAGCACATTTGCTGGCAGTGGCTAATTTAGAAAACAAGTTTTCACAGATAATGTAAGCAGTCAGTGATACATTCTTAAAGGAAAACAGGAACTTGCGCTGCTATGTTTTATACATTTTATTTCTAGTCTAGATTCAGTATAAAAATTGCACTCAGACTACGTTTTTTTTTTTTTTTTTGCCTTCAATTTTAGCGGTGAATAGGAATCACTAAGATGTAGTAGTAGCAGATACATCACTTCTCATTTTGGGTAGTAATCCTGATCCATGCTGCCGAACACTTCTCGCAGAAGTTGGATTATCAGAGCTTTAGAGTAACATGAACACTTCTCATTATGGCACTAACAAAAATTCTGTAGATTTTAATATTTTATTATTAAATTGCCATATAATTTTTAATATTGCACAAATGAGATGAAGCCCTATTCTAGGGAAAATGTGCTCTAATTTTTTTCCCCAGCTACAATCAATAGGAATATTAATTATAATGCTGAAGTCATAAGCCCCTTTCACACAGAAGATATATTTGCAATATACGTTATCACTAGTTTGACAAGTATTAAATGTTTAACTCTATGAAGCTCTGCTAGTACTGATGCAGGTCCAAGAAGAAAGGTAGAGACACAGGACAAACACCTGTCTGAAAAGATTGTGACAAGAAAGTTTCAGATTCATCAGGAACTGGGAATGCTTCTAGAATAAAGAGAACATGCATACGATGGATGGCCTTCATCTGAACCATAAAAGTACATTAGCCTTTCTTAGTTTGAATCAGGAGCATGTTTTTCAACTGAATCTCTTGATCATTCCCACTTACTATGCTTTGGTTTGCCATGCAAGAACTAAATTCTTTTCAGATTAAATAAATCCAGGAAACATGCTGAGGGAGCACACCAAATCTGCTAACAGGAATTTATCAGAGATGATCAAACGAGTTAATGCAAAGTAAAAATCCCTAAATATGTATAGTCTAGCCACTAGGTCCTCAGTACCAACTCTTCTGCTCTAAAGATCCAACCTAGTGCACGGTGCTACTCACGTACAGAGGTACAGTTTGAGAAAACCAAACTGATGATGGCACTTCAAATCGAGGAATTTGCAAGTGACCTTTTAAACTGAGGAAAGTTTAAATGCATTTTCTTTGGAACATCGTAAGAGGAAGGGCACAACATTTTTTTCTTAAGAGACAGACATAAAATTCCTATCGTTAAGTATAGGTCAGAGAAATGGTCATCATCAAACAGGAAACAGAAGACAAATAAACTGTCATTTAAATGGCATGCCAAGAAATGAACCAAAACAGTTCCAGCACATGTCTAGAAGTCTATGAAATAAGATAGGGACAATGGCATTTCTGTCCCTAAATGAAGTCACAGATTCTTTTCTTTCACAAGATTTCCCACACACCTAGTAAATCAGTGTGATGTGGCAGTACCAGGTTATGAAGTACACAGCAGAGTAAAACTGTGCCAGTCACAGAACACTAGTACCTTTTTAGAAAGCTTAGAATCAAATCAAAACAAATCTCAATAAGAAAGAGAATTCAAAGGGACTGAAATTTCATACTTAAAAAGCAAAAAATATAGTGCTGGATCAATTATTACTAGAAGACAATCCTGACCACGACATGCTAAGAGAAATCAAACCGGCTACAAGAGCAGGAAATAAAATTTTAGTGGTGTCTTCAATTACCCACTCAGACCTGGCGAGTGTCATATCAGGACATGAAGCAGGGGTGACATTTTTAGATGCTATCACTGACCATTTCATGAGCTTGCTAACCGATTGCTCAGTAGGAAGAAACGCAACCCTTGATTTGGTACTGAGTGATGAGCAGGATCAAATTCAAAATTTCACAATGGAAACACTATCCAACAGTGTCCATAATACACTTAGAGTCAACACTCCCACATGAACAACAAAAGCAAATCCACCACAGCTGTGCTAAATTTAAAAAACAGAAAAATGTGGAAGCTTGTTCAAAAGAAGCTAAAAGAAGCAATTAAGAAAATCAAATCCTTATAAGAAGCATGGGGACTACTGAAGGACATCACATACCCAAGTACAGTATCAGTACATATCACCTATTAGGAAAGGTTTGAGAAAAGGTGGAAAAAGCTAGCATGGCTGATCAGTAAAAGGCTATTACTAGTAACAAAGAAACAGAAAAGGGCACCCTATAGATATATGAAGTTGTATTCACATCAAAATAGAAAGGTTCAAATAAAATGTAAAAAGTACAATTAAGCAGGCCAAAAGAAGGTTTAGGAACAGCTTTCTGAAAGCATCAAAACCAGTGTTAAATCATTCTTTCAACACAGCAATAGCAAAAAGCCCTATAGACTCCCTGGTGGGCTGAACAGCATGAAGATATAAAACGAGTAGCAGCAGGATAAGGTTTTCACGTAGAAGCCTGGAGAACAGCAATAGAAATAAATAATTTACCAGTAGAAGAAACCAGAGAGATTCCCATAGTGAGACAATGTTTTCAGCAAACCTAAAATTGAAATAACTTTACAGAAGTTATGATAAAAGTAACATACAACCTTCTGCCAAAGATTGAATCAGTAGCAAATAAGATGTCCATCTTTCAAAAAAGCTCTTGGGAAGGACTAGCCTCTAAGCCTCAATGCGCGTACCAGGCGAGCTAAGAATGTAATAAATACCCAGTCAGGTCAGACAAATGGTGCAATATGCTCCAACAGCGGCAAGAGAAGATGTTGCTGAGCACACAAGTCTGGGCTCTGCTGTCTGCTCCCCCAGCATCCACAACTGTTCTACTTGGGGTGCTACAGTGCACATGCCCCTTCTGCTCCTTCTGGAATGTTCTAATGGATCTGCTATCGATGAATGAACATATTTCAAATACTACCAAATTCAAAACACAGTATCTGCTTCTTGTGGCAGTATGTTCAGTATCCTATGCACTGAAAAATACTCTTACATGTTTTGATCTTCTGCTAGTATCAGTAAGAGCCTCCTAGTTCTAATATTCTGAGATTTGGTGAATAACAAGCAGTTCTGCATGTACCTTCTCTATTGCCCTCATGCTTTTAGGAGCATTGCTCACACCTCCCCATAGCCTTCTCCGCTACAAACTGAAGAGTCCTAGCCTTTTTCGTTTCCCTTCATAAAGCAGCAGCTCTATCCCCTCGATCATTTTAATTACCCTTTTCTCTACCTTTTAATTCCACTGTGTAATATTTGGAACTGCACACAATACTCAAGACGTGGCCATACCTGGCTTTCACACAGCAGCACAATGTCATCTTTTACCTTGTTTTAAGTACCTTCCTGATGACATACTGGGCTTTTTTAGCAGTCACTACATGTTGTGTCACTGATTTCAGAGAGCTGTTGATAACAAATCCAAGATCTCTTTCCTGAATTACTAGAAACTTTATTGAAGGACAGGCTTTCTGTACAACTGAACAGGTCACAAAACTATGAAATTCCTCTGTAGAAAGCTTATGGGAATTCAAGGTTATACCAGACAAGTATCCTGAAGAAAAATTCACCAGGAGCTACTAAATAGAGAAACTAAATTGGTGTCAGGAAACACCTATACTGAAAATGACTGAAGGACAGGAGAATACAGCAGAAAGGGAGAAGAGTTCCATATTGTTCTTACTTTTCCCTATTCATCTGCTTATGACCACTGCTGGGGACAAAACACAGGTTAGATTCCTGGCCTACCAGACTGCTCCTACTCAATTCAAATATACACTAAACTTTTTGCAAGCACAAGTGTAGTTCCTGCATAAGCCTATTTAAACAGAATATACTGTACCTGTATATTAACTTGATAGTCCGTGGGTCCATGAATAGATCCATACAATCCAAATCCCACTATGGAAATTCTTCTATTAACTGTGAACCTGGTAAGACACAAGCCAAGAAAGGAATTTAAACAACTGTGATGGGTATGTTACCTTATTCCCAGTCAAGCAGGAAAAAGACTCCCACTGAAGAATAGGGAAGTAAACTGAAAATGACATTACATGAATTTTTTTTTTTCAATAACACTTTCAATTTATATTTCAATAGTAAGAAAAATGCTTTATAAGGTATCAGCTTTATAGGTTAAAGCTTTGCTAATCCCCCAAGATATTCAGTATCACTAAGCAAAAAAATAACCAGGTTCCTTTGAATATTTCCAAAATAAAAAAAATAGACCAAGACTTGGTATTTTAAAAAGGAATATGCAGCTAACAACCAATCACTCTAGAATGCACCCAACCCTCCTGAACTTTGCTCTTTGCTACTTTATGTGCACAACAGCCCAAGTTATTTTTAAAAAAGGAAAAGACCAAAAGTGCCCAAACAGAACCATCATGTTTGTTATTGCATCTCATGCCACAAAGTCAAAGTTGAGTAATATGTTCCCTTTCTTCCCACACTTCTCTCTCCTTCAAACAGTTTCAAAAGCCATACCTAATCCGATCACTTGTTCCACTGTAGCCCCAGCGACTCTCCACTTGCTGGAACCTGTTAATGCTGCATTCTTTTCCTCTAAGGCAACATCTTGGTCGGTCAATATAGTCTACTTTAGGTTTAGGATTGACAGTAAAATGCAGAAAGAGGTTTACTACTTCCCGATCTGACAAGATTCCAGACTGAGCAGGGCCTGTGAAAAGAAACAACTTCTAGGATGATTCTAAGAGTTACTCCAACTGTTGTATTTAAACCACACATATTCGCAAACTGAAGAGGACAATAATACTTTCCAACAGCCAGAGTGTATTCTGCAGAATGTTCTGCTTTCATTTGTGCATGACAACTTTTATCAATACGATATTAAAAACAGAATAGACTGTTAAGCATCTAAACACTCAGTGAACAGTGCAGAGATATGGTCTAACAGGATGACAAAGAACCCCAAAACTCACCTGCTGCAAACTCTTCAATAGTCATTAATGGAAAACGGATTAAGGAAAGAGCTCTTCCAAGGACTTTTTGTTTGTTTCCAAATGTAACAGGTAGTTGCTGTCTTTGACATTCTGCTTCTGCCCAGCGAACAACAGCTCCAAAGAGTCTACTTTCTCGAATACTAAGGGTATCTCTTTCTAGAACTGCACATAATGTGTCTAAAGAATAAAAGTTAAAAGATTTAGATCAGTTTTCATCCAAAAGAGTAGCAGTGCTTTCACCTTAAGTAAGCTTAAAATACTAAACAAGTAAACACTAAGAACATTCATAATAAAACATCAAAGATAAGACAGCTTATCTTATGTATAAAGAAATCTCGCAATGGCGTATAGACTCAAAAAAAAAAATCCCATTATGAAGACAGCATAGGAACTTTCTTCTTGATTCCTGAGAGTGTGACTATATATAATCTACGCAGTGACAACCAATATCTTAAAGAATTTCCATGGCTAGGGCAAGATCAAAACTGGAAACAACCGAGCAGTGAATGCACACTACTAAAAAACCAAGTTATTCACAATGACATTGTCATATTCTCATCCAAGTAGCCACCTGCCAATCTGGATCAACTATAGATACAAGCAGCACTGCTGCACACAAAACCAGTTTAAAGATACATGAAAGTGATTGTAAACATTGACGTATTTGCCACCCACAAAGCTTGAAGGTGGAACACAGGATGTGAGGCAAGGTACTCTTCACATGTTTTACAAAAGCAAGTTTTCCCGCATTTCTTACTCGTTCTGGCATTTTATGAGTAACAGGTCTGCAAAAATCCTCAGTTTATCCTACAACACAAACTTGGAAAAAATGTGTTTTCATATTCTGAATCTTCTGTCTTCTTTTGGAATTTTTATATGCCTTGAATTTAAGCAAGGCACGTTTGCCGTCATGGAAAATATCATATTGTCAAGTCAAAACAGATTGGGACTTATTAAGAGTAGAGATGAACACTCACAGTCTAGGTACAAATCTCACTGAACATGAATTAACAATGACATTACAATTTCTTTAAGCAGCTGGAATACTTTCCTTCAGCCTGAGTTTTTCACACAGTCTAGCTGAACTGGAATAAAATCTTAGGTGCATATAGTAACAATGAAAGTAACTAACCAAATTTGTAACTGCTAGCTTTTCATAAAAGATGAAACATAGAAACCAGCAGTTTAGATATTTTATTTTTTTAAACAGATTTCATGAAGTGTACCTGATCTGTGCAACTCTGAATAGCGAGGTACCATGTGGCAACAAAACAGTATGATTCCTGTTATGTGCAAAAAGCAGTTGTGGATCCCTCAGGGAGAAGGCACAACACTCAGCAAGTGAAAGCTTTGGCTTTAATGAAAGCGTAGTGTTACCAGGGTGGGAGCCCCAGGACACCGACACTCATCAAATGAGGACCCAACATAGTGGAACGCTGCTCAGGAGTGAAGCTCAAAGGAAAGCACTGCAGGGGTGGATAGTAAAACTTCTGCTGATTAACATACATATGCAATGTCCTGTTTTGCTCATTGGCAAACTTGCTGTTGCTGTTGTCCGAGTTCTGAGATCTGCAGCTGGCCATCGTGTTGGTGCCCATGCAAAGGTGGGTGCAGATGAGGGGGGAAGCGAGCTACCCCAGTTTACTGTGACAAGGAGGTAAGATGTGCTTGGGACTCCACGTATTCAGAGGCAGGAGGTGAACTATCTTGGATTACCATTAACAAAGCCATCCCAAGCCCTACAATTCCCTTCAGAAGTTTAATGCTTAGGAAACACAAAGTAACTTACCTATATCAATATCAGTAAAGCCTTCTGCACTTATTGCATCCATAGTACTTTTGTCTATTGTGTCAAGACAAAGACTAGCAAGCTGAGGTTCATCAAACAAACGAGCCTAAAAAGGTAAAGAAGTAAATCTTAAGCATAAAGCTGACAAACCACTCATCTTAAAAAGCACGTATTTTTACTCTAGTATAGATGTAAATTAAAATAGACTGGTTTCTAAGTACTCCTTGTGTTTATACCTTAAAGAGCACTTACATTCTCAAAGGAGTACATAATTAAGGAGAACTCACTACATGTAAGTTTTCCTTCATGCTTACATTTGTCACTTTGGCAATATAACTAAAAAAGTGCACATCAAATCCACTATAGTGACCTGAAGCAGAGTCTTAGCAAAAACAATTAAGAGATTCATGCAAATACACTGTAGAATAGATTGTCTCAATTTAAAATGTACCAGTCCACTGTATATTAAAGAGGAAAAAAAAGCAAAAAGAAAAGGCAAAAAGAAAACATGAAAAAAAAAAGGAAGAAAAAAGAAAAAAGGAGAGAAAAAAGGAAAAAAGAAAATAGAAAAGGAAAAAAGTGCCTTTCCTCCACACTAAGAAGCTGAGGCTATAAATATGCTAACTGAGCAACAAGACATTTTCATACGTAAATTAGACTATGTGATAGCAAACCCCTGTGAAGTAATATTTAGCCATTTCCCTCCAAACACCGATTTTCCTAGTAAATGAAAACTAAGCTTAAGTTTACCTACTTGAGTAAGCAGCATAAAGGCATTATCTGCTCGGAGGTGCTTCGTTAGAAAATCCACACAATGTGCTTCCAGGGCTGGGACTGCATACTTTTTAGCAGTGTATAATGTAGTCATGACTGTTTCTGGACCGATTTGAACTTCATCTGAATAAAGAAACCTAGAAATCAATACACAAATACAGATCATAAAAACTCATCTTGAGGGGGACAGTCAAGCACAACATCACTGTCTCTCTGCGTTTAGAAAGCAAGTCAAGGATTTGCACTGTGAACAGGCAACAGTTAATCATGTAGCATTTTTACAAATTAATAAGCTAGTTAAACGGTTGAAGAAAGAATATTACGTTAACCTAATGGCATACATTTGTTTTAAATATGTATTACTCCCTAAGACTTGATCTGGCTGTACTAGTTATACATAGCTACCAAACTGTAAACAACAGCTGAGCTGCAGAATCACTTAACATATGAATGCATGCTCTTTTGATTCACTAGGAAGAGCTGTATTTCTAAATTACCAATACATAACTCTCTATGGCTACATTACTGAACTTAATTTACTGACAGTGTACAGTAGCTTCCCTGCCCTGATGAGAACAGTGTCAAGGACTTACGCTGTGATAACATCTTATGTCAAAGTTACCATTCTGTAGTGTTCAGAGGAGAGGAAAGGGAGTAATATTCTAGCAGATGACCTTGACTCTTCTATTGCTGCCATAGCAAACACTCTGGCTTGTCTCCACTGTTTGAGGCTAGATGATTGGTTGAGGTTTTAGCATAAGCCATGAACCAAAAGATAGAAGTCTCCAAAACCAGGAAGAAACCCTGCTTCCTGAGCAGCTGTTATTCAAGACCAGACAAGATAAGATTTATTTTAAGGTTCTGCATGGAAAAAGAGACTTTTTAAAAATAACTTTTCTTACAGGTGACATTGAAAATAATCTTAGCAATATCTCATCAGTTTTTCAGATAATCATCAAAAATAGCCTGTGACTTACAAAAACAAATTTGTGGTACACAAATAACCACCTCACTCTCCTCTGCCCCAGCAAAGGTGATTAAACATAATAAACAAGGGCACACGAGCAAATGCAGGAATGAAGACCACCACAATGAAGACCAAGCCTTTGCTTTATATTTCTTAATATTTTTTGTTCAGAACCTCCTGCAAATGAATGGCAAGTAACAAGCAGAGATAGAAGGCATGTTTAGAAGGAGTTTTAATGTAACAAAAACTGGTTTGTATTTAACAGAAGAAACCTGTGAAAGTAACGGACTCAAACTTGTATGCAACATAGGGGGATCTAAGTAATAGAAACACAGAATTAAAGTTTCAACTAAAGTTCTTCACTGTTTATATTTCTTATATTCCAAGAAAACTCTAATTCTCAGTAATTGCTAACACACAACTAAATATGGTCTACAACATTGAATTTGCTGCCACTTACCAACAGGTACATATTTACCATTACAAAAATCCAATCCATTCAAATGGCTAGCTTTCATATCAATTAGGAAATGTGAACAATGCTCTAGATTAATTCTTTAAACTTGATTTACATCAAACAGCTTTTAGAAAGAATGAGTTTAATTAAATGCTAATATTTTTGATAGTAAAAGTTTCATACAGTTCATTTAGAACTGATTTATGAAAGCAATGAACTATTACCTGTTGATGAAAATGATGGGCTGACTCATGACAAGAAGTGTCCAAATGCACTAAGAAAGTCACATTGTCAGGTTTTTTGTGTGTATTTCAAGTTTTTGACAATGCCAACAATTTTATGGGATTTTCAAAGCCAAACAGTAGTCTTTTGCAAATACTAAAAAGTATGAATTTACAAACTTAAAAGGTAGCTGTAGAAACTACAAAAAAATAGTAATACAGTACATTGTTCTAGGATTTTGTATAATCCTATTTCCCTTAAGTATACGGATGGATGATCATGATGCATTCATCTACTCATAAAAGAGGAACTCTAAGGTGTGTCTTCTCTCTAAAAATCCCTTTGCTCATGTGCCAAGAGCTCTGCCTCTGTGTTAACTCTTCCATTTGTGGCACGCCTGAACTAACACACCTCCTTTATGTTTATACCACTGTTCCTCCTCTATTTAACTCAGAGGGGCTCAAGATCACTTACCCTTTCCCCTTTGCCTTCTTCCCTTCTCTCCTCCCCTTCAAAAGACTTACAGCAATAGCCTACTCTTTAGATATTGACTGATTTTATTGTCTTCCAGGATGGTGTGTGTGTGCATAGTGGAAGAACACTTCTAGTGACTAGAACAAACAATTTTTCCAAGTGACTGCTTGATCATTCACTTTACATAAGCCTCTCATACATTTGATGCCACTTCACTCTCAGGTTAGCACTTCTTTCTCCCCTAGTCTTAGCATCTTCTCAATAGCTGAGATATGGCCACCATTTTAAAAGCGCACAGGAATCTTCTTCCAGTTAGTCATCATTACCTCTCTATTACTGCTTGCCAAAGTTGTCTGCAAAGACATTTGGAAGATGGACTGCTAAATTTGCGCCATGTTGTCACTTTCCTTTATGCTATGATCAAAGGACAAGTTGAATTACTGTGAAATGCGAATAAAATTTTTTAAAAAGTCTTACTAAAAACAACAAAATGAATCCCTAAAGCAGAATCCTACTGAGACAACTTTAATTTTCTTGATCACTGCTATTCAATTTGTACATTTAGAAATACACGAAAGAAAAGCTGTTTAATTGGGAAGCAGATTCAAATTTTGTGACTATGACATTATTTCAGCTCTTAAGGATTTATCTGCCAAACTACTTAAGTAGTCATCCACTTATAAAAAAACTCCTCTGGCTCATGTTTGAAAACTCTTCAGGCAAGAGGAATACTGAATGATAAGCCAAAACACACACCTAAGCCTTTGAGCTCAGCCAATTGTTTTCTAAGAAAGTTCTCTCCCTTTTCCGTCAATTTTAAAAGGCTCCCCTTTTCCCATCTTCACAGTTAAGATTTTAGCCCACAGACAAGGAGGGCTATCGAACTTTCTCTAAGGGAAAAAAGAAACTCTAAAATGTATTACTGGAATTACAGTGGTACTATCAATTAAAGTTTTGGTTCATTATTTTTAAATACTTTAACTCTACAGATTTATTATTTTAGAGGCCCCTATCAGAAAAAGGTAGCAACAGTAGGCAATTTTAAATTGTGTACAAATATATCCAAAAGAAAAAGGCATCGCATTAACTTGGGTGACTACTAGATGTTTAAATTGTTCAAGTTCTAACTACTTTTTTTCTTCCCCATAAACATAATTCTTGAAATACCATCTATTTTGTGACAAAACACTAACACTTATGGAAATTTACATCATAGAACAGGGAAATGACACTCAGTCTCACTGGACAGATACAGATGGGATTAATTTTTCAAGAGAATAGGAAAAATGTTCATTAAAAAATCTTTTCCTTTTGTTTTAATGTACAAGTAGCATTTGTCAGTAGATCTTTACGAAACATACCAACTACACATAGGACCTAACAAACCACATGAGTAAATAAAATGGAAACTAGCTGTGGAACATTAAACAATTAGTAAATTATCCATATAAGTTTTTGTATCACTTCAACGTTTCATTTACCTTGACGTTCATTTGCTATGTGTATTCAAGATTCCAACCTAATTTCTAGCCCATACACCTCAAATTGGTCTTTGCAAAGATTAAAGAAAGGTACTGTAAAAGGCAAACATCATTATCTCACCAATTTACTAATGACAGATAAAAGAGGCCAACAGTGCAAGGTGTAATTCTTGTCTCCTGGCCAACACCAGGAAAAAAAACAGGTTGTCTTAATAGTTGGTATACTTTAAAAACAGTATGCAGCATGGAAGAAGTCCAATATTGCTCTGTACCAACGAAGTCCTCCTTAGGTATGTTTTTAAGATTGTTGCATTTTATATTTATTCCACTATAAGCTCAAAAAATAAATATAATATGGAAGAATGTCCTAAAAAGCTGCCACGTATTTCATACCAAAGAAGACATCAAACCTGAGATGTTTCAACAGTTCATCAATCTAGTGATATTTAGACAAGCTACAAGTATAATAAATTTATTTACATAAGTCCCCTGGCCATTACGTACTAGCAGCTCTACCAACACAAGATGGCTTTTATTTGCTTCCAACAACATCTCTTCATTCACTTACATAGTTTTCAAATACTACCCTTCTTACCTTCACTTAGAACTCTCCTGTTTCCATGTTTATATTTTTATCTAGACAAACTTCTCTCATTATATCCAGTTCTCACTGTCCAGTGTTTTTTCCACATATATACAGACCAACATGTACATGTGCATATTCATTTACTTCTAACCTTTGAAACCATTTTGCTTGAAAGATACTTCCCATTACCTCCCACTCTGCTACAAAAACTGTTCACCTTGCCACTCCCTCTTTGCTAAGAATCCACACAATACTGTTCATTTGCTAACAGCAGGAAGACATTGCTGCTGCTGCATGGTGGTTTGGTTGTTTTGGGTTTTTTCCTCCTAAATCAGTTACAGCAACTCCTGTGTCCATGATTACCAAAAGGACTAGGTGACTTCTCACTGTTCCTCTCTGTTAGGCCTCAAAACAAAGAGAAAGCTGCTCAGACTTTGGAGTTTTTCCCCTTACAGAAAGCTTTGAGACACTACATAGTTATTTCCAGGCAATAATATTACATGTTTCCCAAATGTCTATTACAGAAATCTGTTTCGTATATTTTATAGAGGTTTTGCCTAGTAGAGGAGTTTCTTTGAGGAAAACGTTAAGATTAAGCAGTTTAGTCATATTACAACACCACAGCCTGATGCACAAAGAAACTATTAGTAATTGTTTCTATGAACATCATAAAATTTATTTACCACTACACTGAATAAAAAGAAAAGGTAAATAAACTCATCAGTTTTGTGAGCATGAGAAGTAGCAGATCCTATTCAGCCCAAATTTAGAATGCGCTAACACATTTATATACTTTTTGCCATCACTGCACTCATGGTTTCACTTGGGTGGTTTGTGTGTAAAAACCAGTTACTGCCTTCTGCTGCATGTTCACTCTCCACCCAAAAGTATCTGAAATAAGTGTAAGTACAATGGGTATAACTCTGGTAGAAAGATACAACTATTACCACCGCCGAAAAAGAGAAGTGAACAGTAAGATGAATAAAATTTTCAAGTATCAAAATAAAAGCTTCGTACAATAGCCTCTGTCCCTTCTTAGCCATTATTAGGAAGTGGATGGATAGTTGCAATACCCAGAGAAACGACTAATTCCCATCATCTTACTTAAAAAAACCCACAAACGAAATGAAACCAGACACCCACCACTAGCTAAGTACTTTTCTGAATGGACAATTAGCTGCCCTTCTCTTGGGAGAAGGATGCAGGGGAAAGAGCAAGAAGGCAGCAAAATGTGCTCGCGGGGCGGTTTGACCTTGCGTTTTCTCTGCGCCTCCCTCCACGGACACGGGCGCCCGAGGGAAAGGACGGGCTCTTTGGGGCCAGGGGCCAGGAGGGGCCGCTGAGCGAGGAAACGACACCCGCGGCCGAGCGGGGCCCCCCAGCCCGGCCCG
>NW_010523063.1:0-210 GCF_000687285.1 Phaethon lepturus
TCTTTTAAAAGACATGTACAGCTCCAGCCCGGAAGGGCCCAACAGTGCTGTGGGCTCAGCCCATGGAGGAGAGGAGAGGCGAGGAGAAGGGCAGCGCTGCTCAACAGCAAGTGCCTTCGGCCCTGCGGGAGGGGAGGGGGCGGCCAGGAGCTCACCCGTGGAGGAGACATTCAGGGCCCTGTGCCTGGGGAGCTGCTCTGCTGGCAGGGA
>NW_010523063.1:774-1041 GCF_000687285.1 Phaethon lepturus
TTCCGAGCCTGCCACAAGTGGAGGGCGGAGGCTGCGGGAGCGTGGGGCGAGCCCGCCGGGGAGTGTGCGTGTGCGACAGGGCGGGGGCCGGGGCCCCGTGCGAGGAGGTGCAGGAGCTGCGCAGATGCCTTTCTGCCAGCCCCAGGAGCCGAGGCAGCCTTTGGCGGTACCAGCCCAGAGCAGAGCCTCTCCCTGGGCCTTGAGGCATTTGCAGGAGAGTCTCGGGTTCCTGAGCTCTGATTGAAAACCCGTGAGTCGCCTGAGTGG
>NW_010523063.1:1065-1435 GCF_000687285.1 Phaethon lepturus
GCGCTGATTGAAAGCCCGTGAGTCGCCTGAGTGGAGGCCGAGAGCGGCCATGGAGAGGGCAGAGGAGGAGCACGGGCTCCGGAGGGTGCCCCAGCCCTGCCCTGTGCCTGCACTGCTCCTCCTGCCGCACGGGGACATGTCCCACCCCTAATACTGTTACAAAAAAAACCCAACCCAACAAAAAACCTCGCCCATGCCATGCCAGACCCACACACCGCAGTGCCTGAACAGGGAGTCAAGGGGATGGTGACCCCACAGATATCGCTCAGAGCAAGAGGAGGAGAGAAAAGGCCACTCGAAGACTCGCCTTAGCTCCAATCTCAGCTCCAAGAGCAGCAGGGAGAGACGGGGCACCCCCAGCTGGAGAGGG
>NW_010523063.1:1503-7626 GCF_000687285.1 Phaethon lepturus
GATGGGTCACGGGGGAAAGATCAGCGGCTGCGACTTCAGCGTCCTTCCCTGCGACAGTCTCGATTGACTCTGCTTAGATCCGGGGCAGCAGCTTCTCGATGAACTCCTTCACCGCCATCATCTCCTGCGGAGAGCAGAGAGCCTGTCACTCCAGGGCTCCTCAAGGGCCGTGCATTGTCCCAAGTGTGGGGGCACGAGAACAGCGCAGCCTCCCCAGAGTGAATCGGGGAATAAACACATCCTGTGTGTTCTGGACTCAGCCATTTGCCCGCCCTGCCTGACCCACCGTGCTGGGGTCAGTCCCAAAGGCGAGACCAGCCCCTGACAGCCCTGACCCCTCTCTCCGCCCCGAGGCACTGACCTGAGGACAGGAACTGTGCATCACGCCGGGGTAGGTTTTGAACTGGACCTTGGTGGGGGTAACGACAGATTTCAGTTTCTCAGCAGTGAGGGCACCGAAGCGGACAGGGATCATGGGATCCATCTCCCCGTGGCACTGCAGGATGGCGATGTCCTTGTTCACACCGTTATTTGCCGCCTGCAGCAAGGAAGGAAGAGCTCAGGGGTGCACCAGGGCAGGTGCTTTATCTGCATCCCCATGCACATCACCTGGCAGCTCCCCTCCTCAAGTGGGACATGGGAGAGCTGCTCACTCAGTGCCTGCTGCCCTGCCACCAAACACCTCTTTCCCACGCTGCCACCAGGACTGAGCTGCTGCCCAGCAGGCACAAGGAGGCTCGAGGATCAGATCAGCTCACAGATGCCCACACCAGATCAGAGGCAGAGCTCAAATTTTTCCCATGCCCTCACCTGCCCCAGGCCCCAGGGAGCAGGGGCATGGGATAAACCCCCACCAGAGGCACTTGGTGCCTCCAGCAGCCTCAGGCTCACAATGCAGCAAACTGCAGATGGGAAAATCCACCCCACCAACTCTCCCTGCAGACACACACCGCAGCAACAGTACAGGGTACCTGTGGGAAGGCCTTGTGCAGCGGGAGCCAGCAGCTGAGCGCCACGATGCCGGCCAGCTGGTGCTGGCAGGTGAGAGCCGTGTACAGAGACAAGGCACCACCCTGCAGCATATGAGGAAGGTCCATTAGTGCCATGGGGGGGATCCGCAGCCCCGGGGCACCCACCCGCCTCCCTGCCACGGACGCTCCCTTTGACGGGTGTCTTCAGAGGGGGAAGAGGGAACCCAACCCTCAGTCTGCTCCGCCTCAGCCCCCTGCAGCTCAGCTCACCTGTGAAAAGCCCCCCAGGATGATGCGGTTGGGTGGGATCCCGTTCTTCATCTCGTGTTCAATAATTGCTTTAACTGGAAGAAGACAGAGAAATGGGTCAGTAGAAGGTGTGTGAGGGGCTGAAGCACATCACCCGATGCCTGGGGGTGCACACAGGACACGCAGCACATCAGGGAGAGGCAGGTGCCAGAGGTCCCATGGACTGAACACACTTGGCTTCCACCAAGGAGGTGGTGAGCGGGGATCACAGGAGAGCAGAAAGGAAGGAGAGGCAGAAGGAAGACATCTGCTCCTGTCCTAGAGTGCAAGAGGCGCCCAGGAGCTCAGCACTTCTCCCTCTCCAAAGCCTCTTACTGTTTTCTGCAGCTTTCTTGATTCCAGCTTCATCCTCAGGTGCATCCGGAGTCAACCCCATCAGGTCAAACCTGGGAAAAGAAGCAGGCTCAGCCCCAAACCTCTCCCAGCACCCAGCATGTGGGGAAGACAGAGCTGGGTGTGCTCTGCCCTTCTCCCGACTCCTACAGGGTATTGGATTTTTGCTCCCACTCCCCATGCACCCCCAAAAGCGTCTCGCCCGCCCCTGCCACCCAAAGCACTGACCAGGAGGGCATAACCATCTTCATGTTGAGAGTAACTGGGATCCGGGGCCTGCAGAGAAAACAGTTTGGGTGTTTTAGTTCAAGTGCAAAAGAAGCAAGTCCAAGCCGATGGGAGCAGGGTGACTGACCCTCCTGCCTGCAGCTCCCTCCCAAGGGACAGCAGCAGGTCAGCGCTACCAGACCCAGCCTGGGGGCTGCAAGGTGACCCCAGGGTTTGTCCGTGAGCCCCAAGCAGATCCCAGCTGAGCTAGCAGCTCCAGGGCGTTGCCAAGCAGCCCGCCTGGGGAGGAGAGCACCTGCGTCCCTCTCCTGTTTGCTGCTGCCAAGCCAGGAGATGCTGATGGAGCGGCTGGCGCCGCTTATGGAGCGGCTGCCTCAGCTCCTAAGGTGGGACACCGGGAAGCCAAGGCCCTGATGCCGGGGACGCCACTGCAGTGGAGCAATCCCAGCCTGGTGAGTGCCCTCCTGCATGGGCTGCTCTCGACACCAGGGACACATCGGGAAGCGTTTCCTTCTCGTTCTGCTGAGACCCCTCTTTGCCCGACCGGGGGATGGGGAAGGAGCTCCGGTGTTTTTTGCTTTCACAGCAGCCGTCAGGGAGAGGCAGAGGACAGGACAGGGGAGAAAACAGACTCAGAGCAGCAGCTCTCATGCTGATCGGCTCTGTGGGGAACCGCTTTGCCTGCAGGCAGAAAATGTCAGGGCTGAGGCCCTGAATGAACTGGCCACAGCAGGATGGCAAGCCTCACTGCACAGCCCCGTGGGTAGGTCAGGGCACAGGCCACCATCTGCCTCCCCAAAGAGTCTTGGCAGCGGGCACCACCGTCACAGCCCACCCAGGCCCCCCAAGGCCCTTCCTGAAGCAAGGACAGCACTTACGCGTGAGGGCAAATATATTTCACGTAGGGGAGGCGGATGGAGGAGAGAGCGTCAGCCCAGCTGTGCCTGGAGAGAGAGGAGAGGAGGGAGTTCAAGGCTTGCCTTAGCATTTTGGAGGATGCTGGCGATGGTGAGGGATTTCCCCCCAAGGACAGGTTTTCTCCAAGGCTGCTGGTTCCCTGGCCCTGCTCCAACATTATTTTACCAGGTCCTGCCCAACTTGGCAGCCCAAATCCCAACATGAATCCCTGGCACAGATCTCCTCTACGGCAGGGCAAAGGTAGCACACAAATCCCCGCAGCTGGAGGCAGGGGAGCTGCTATCAGCAAGGGAGGAGGGAGAATCTCCTGTGCAGGGAGAAGCCTTTTGTTACCGCTGTATCTCACGCTGTCCTCTCCTTGCACATTGGAGAGATGCACTTGCCAACCAAGAGATGCACAACCCAACTCCCAAGGACTGGAAAAACCGCAGTGCTTATCTGCTTGCCTCAAAGAAAGCAGAAAATCAAACCCGCAGGAGACAAGGGGCTGCCAGGCTGCCGGGATCATAAATATTCAAGTGCAGACAGCTGCTGGCCACTGATTCCCTGCGAGGGTGACGCAGGCACGGCCATCAGACCGAGCTTAAAGCCCCAGACGAATCTCAGAGCTGCCCCGGTGCTTGCAGCAAACAGCCAGGCCCAGGCCTGCGTTCAGCAAACCACGCATCACTGCCAGAGCCAGCTCCAGGAATACTCACCCCGTGTCTCCAAGGCCATGTAAAAAAATGACCTGTTAAATTAAGCAGAAAAACAAAAGAATTAGCTGGTGCGAGAGCTGGTGCCCTGGGAGAGAGGGAGGGCTGGGCTCGCAGGGAAGCGGCAAAAGGCCACTTAGTCACTAACCAAAGAGACTCAAATAGGCAGAAAATAGCCGATGCTAATGACACATGTCTGCAGCTTTGAGCATGACGGATGGGTGGAACAGGCACATCATCATCATCGTGCCACAGAGCCCTACTGTCACGGCCAGGTTCATGGGTGTCGGCGGCCCTTTGGCCACACAGCGTAGCAGAGGGCCAGGGAGCGACAGATCGTCCCGCCAGGCTGCACGGCACCATGCTGAGCAGAGGCCGAGCTTGCCAAGGACTCACAAAACCCATCTCTACAGGCTTTTCATCTAAGACTTGAGCAGCCCCTAAGCAACAGGGAGCAGAAGGAAGGCAGCCTGTGGGGCCCCAGGGAAGGACAGAGGATTTTCTTGCGGGGATTTACTTTTAAAAGCTTAAATAGCCAAATCAGATCCAACTCCCACTGATTTCCCTGCAGGTCAAGCCTAGCTCTGAGGCTGTGCCCATGCTTCCACACTGGGCCAAGCACCAGTAACAAACAGCCCAGCCCAAAGGACAGTTACTTTTCCCCCGCAAGATAAGAACTCATTGGTTCTGCAGCCCCTTTGATGCACCAAGATGTACATCTGAAGAGCTGAGGGATTACAGGCTCAGCTCATGGCCCCTCTGAACCCCATGGAAGCAGCTCCTTATCTTCAACACTGCTAAAAGGGAAGAAGCAGGAGAGGTCCGGCCCTTACCGCGGCAGTCTCCCGCTCTGCCCCTGAGACAGTCACTGCATCAGCGAGGAGGGGAACAGACATGTTGTTACCACACATACACCGAGAGGGACTCAGACACTGGCACCTGTGGGACAGAGGGACAAAGGTAAGGCAGGAAACTAAACCCCTCTTCCCCCCAGCAACTATTTACTCCAGAGGGACCAGCTACTTGGGGAAAATTAAAGACTACATGAAGGCTTTGATCTTTAAGCCCTTGGGACAGCCCCACTCCATCCCCTGCCTGGCAGTGCCGGACAGCCAGGAAGCAGCGAACGCTTCCCATGTCGCAGCACCAGATGCACGCAGGGATGCGTGCGTGGGGCGCTGGAAGTGTTAAAATTAGATCTTTCTGTTACACCTCAAAGCCAAAGTTATTTCTGTGACTGTAACGACGTGGGTAGCGTGCGGCCGGGCGGTGCGCAGCCTCAGCATCCCTTCCTGGCTGCCAGCGGAGCTGAGGAGGAGCCTGACCCACATCTGCTCCAACGGGGAAGCAGGAAACGCCGGCCCTCGGCACGCAGCAGCACAGGATTTACAGCATTAATAAAAGGTCCATCCCTCTTCTATGGAGCCATTTAGGGATAAACCAGAGCGTTCAGGAGCTGGCCTGAGACCCAGCCCCACGCTGCCTCCCAAGAGCCTGCGTCCCCGCAGCAAGGCCATCCCTGTCCCCACCGCAATGGCCTCCTGCCAGCACCAAGGGCCGACTGTCACCTCTCGGATCCTGGTCACCTGTGGGGCTCCAGCAGAGCTAACAGCCCCCACGACACCACCTTCACACACAACAGTCGATGGCGTTTGTTCCCAGTCCAGCGCAAATCACTAGAGCTACCGCTCCTTACGTGACGGGCCCTAACCCCTGCTTACCACCCAGGACTAATAAGATCAGCATTTACAGCACTGCCATCATCTCCCAGGAGCAAGATCAGCCCTCACAGCCTGCTCGAGTCTTCACGCCGCACAGCGAGCACCATCCCCAGAGGGTTTTGGACGGCACGGGACCACCCGAACCCTCCCAAACTCCCGGTATCCCAGCAGACAGCCTTACCCGACAGAAGCAGCCTCCTCCTCTACCAGCCTGGGCCAAGACCTGCCTGACTCGTTTCACCAACTGTTCATCAGCTCTTTCCCCGACTCAAATAAAAACACCAGGAACAACAAGCTCCTCGGGTCTGGCGAACCTCGCAGACACACAGCCCACGTGCTCGTGTGTACTCCAGGGTCAAAACAACCAGCCAGAAAAAACACCACCTGCCAAAAATCCTGGCAAGAAGAGCCATAAATAAAAGCATCTTCCATGACAGATGGAGATGCTGAAACGTGCTCACTCAGCAGACAGACTCACATCTCTGCCTTATTCACAGAGGCTTCAGGGAAAGGACGGGTTTTGAGGGTCAAGGCTGCCTGAAGCACCCCACGAGCCACCCCTCGGAGACACCCGAGATTTTTCTGGGGTGTTTCTGCCCCACTCCCGGGGTATCTAAAGGAGGGTCCACGGCTGCCTCCACGTGAACAGCTCGTGAGGCCAAACCGTAACACGGGAAGGATAAAGCCCCCAAAACGCGTCTGTGCCTGCACAAAGGCACACAGACACAAGAAAAAGGAGATGAACTTGTGTCCAACGTGGGCCGCTTCCATGGCAGCCCCACAGCTATCGCACTCCACACCTACCCCTCGCCCACGAGAGTGACACCAGTGGGAAACCCACGGCCCAGACTCTGGGGTTACGCCTCGATGCTGCGGCGTTCGTCAGGAGGGGAGCAAGTCGCTAACTATCGTTTATTAACGTGCCCCGGCCTCTCCCGCAGGCCCGAG
>NW_010523064.1:0-859 GCF_000687285.1 Phaethon lepturus
GTTGCTCTCCATCTCCTTGCGGCCGATGACGTACCAGATGCATGCCATCCAGTGGGCCAGCAGCGCGAACATGGACATGAGCAGGGTGAGCACCATGGCGCTGTACTGCGAGTAGCGGTCCAGCTTCTGCAGCAGCCGCAGCAGTTGCTCTCCATCTCCTTGCGGCCGATGACGTACCAGATGCATGCCATCCAGTGGGCCAGCAGCGCGAACATGGACATGAGCAGGGTGAGCACCATGGCGCTGTACTGCGAGTAGCGGTCCAGCTTCTGCAGCAGCCGCAGCAGCCCCCGCAGCCGCACCGTCTTCAGCAGGTGAACCAGCGGGGTCTGGGGAGCGGGGCAGGGGGTGAAACAGGCCGTAGAAAAAAAAACAGCCCGCCAGGGCACCAAATCGCCCCGGGAGGTGACCAGCGGGACAGGGAGCAGGCAGCAGTGGCTTTGCTATTGCAGGCTGCGTTCGGTGGAGCTGTGCTGGCAGAAAGCTGATCTAGTCTATTCGCAAGGGAAAGTCTCAGCAAGATGCTGTGCCTTGCCTGCAGAGATGCTGGGCAGAGACAGCCAGAGAAGTCCTGGCTTTGGCAGGGGGGTTTGGACGTGCAGCAATGCCGAGCACCCCAGGGCCTCCCGCCTCGCACAAAGCTCCTGTCTCGTCCTTCTGTCTCCTGCCACCCATGCACCAGGCACCTCGCGGGAGCCCAGGGCCGTGGGCCGGGCAGGGGCACGGGGCAGGGGCTGTGCCAGAGCAGACGCTGGGGTCAGACCCGACTGAGGTGGGTCAGGACGAAGCTGCTCCCTGGGTGGCTCAACTCCACTCAGCTCCCCGCTGCCCAGAGGGTCCCTGGCCGGGCCGCCCATCC
>NW_010523064.1:1623-2736 GCF_000687285.1 Phaethon lepturus
GGCCCCTGCAGAGCGTGGGGAGGCTCGGGCGGGGCCCCGCCTCCGTCACCGGCCTGTGCCCTGTGTGCCTGCACGTGTGGCCACCCCCCTGCCGGAGCCGGCAACGTGCAGGTGCCCCTCGCTGCGATGGTGTGTGTGTGCACAAGGTATTTGCACGCGGACGTGGAGCTGCTCTGTACCCCGGGGAGAGCACAGGCGTGCTGGGTGCTGGGTGCTGGGTGCAGGGCGGGCACCTGCCTGCAGCTCCTGGAGCGGTGCCTTGGCAGAAAAAAACTGGTTAAATTCAGATGCGTGGGAGGCTTCCCGCTACCGCTGCCATCGCTGCTTCCCCTCGCTGCCCGCGCCGCTCCCAGGCAGGCGCCTGAGGAGCCCATCCCTGCGAAAGGGGCCACCGCGCGAGCCGCGCTCACCACGGTCACGTTGAAGACGTAGAGCAGGTCGAAGGGCAGAGCGGCGATCAGATCCACAAAGAACCAGGTGGCCACGTAGTGGATGCAGATGGAGCGGGGGTCGTACACCACCTGGCCCGACTGGCTCACGTACGTCGTCCGGAAATTCAGGATGATGTCTGCCCCAGGGAGAGCAGGAGCAGCCCTCACCGCCCCCGCCGCAGCCGGGGGACCTGGGCTGGGGTCTGTGGCCAAGCCAGGTCCCACTCCTGGCGTGCTCAGCACCCGTAGCAGCGTCAAAGCCATGCCAGCTCCCCTCTCCATCACCCCTCCGGTCCCCTCCTCTGCCCTGCCCAGCGAGGTCGCCCACCCCACGTGGGTGCTGGGCCCCAGGCACGGACCTACCCAGGATGAAGAGCATCTCCACGGCGATGTCACTGACAATGGTGCTGCGGGCGGCCGAGAGGCTGTCCTCCGTGCCCGTGAAGCAGACGTTGTAGGGGACGGTGACAGCCACGTAGAAGGTGGCCAGCAGGATCAGCCAGTCCCAGAGGGCCTTGAAGATGCTGTAGTGGAGCAGGATGAAGCGGGACTTCTGCACCGAGGCCACTTTGTACTCCGGGATGGACGGCTTGTTCTCAAACACGTTCTGCGGGAGCAAGCGGCAGGGTGGCACATGGGTGGTGCGGGGGCCACCCTGCACGAGGGGGGGAGGCCACTGGAG
>NW_010523064.1:2767-3238 GCF_000687285.1 Phaethon lepturus
GTGGTGGGGGCGCCCCCCTGGACGAGGGGTGGAGGCCACTGCAGCCCCCCTCCCCGAGTCCTGCCAGGGTGATGGACACACATTTCTAATGGGGCACATGGGCTGCGCTGAGGTCACCCTCAGAGATGGGCACAGAATGCCTGATTACGGCACATAAATTAGCGCTATGCTAATGCTATTAACAGTAATCCACTGGCACTGCCAGCTGCTGCCCAGAACCATCTCAGGTGCCAATTCACATGCTGGGGCAGAGCCACCACCACCCTCTGCGGGGAACACGGCGCTGCTGGGGGCCAGCAAGAGCCCAGCCTGGGCGAGGGGCGAGCCGGGTCCACTCCCCCAAGCCCCCAAGATTCAAGACTGGCAGACTGAAACCCTTCGCCTGCTTGCCAGCTCTGGGCCCTCGGCCACTCTCGGCCGCTGACAGACCCCCGCCCTGGCCCCGAGTCTGCAGGTGGTGCCTGTCGCTGC
>NW_010523064.1:3424-3692 GCF_000687285.1 Phaethon lepturus
CCCCCCGCTGCTGTCGCGCCTGCGGCTGCCACAGCCTGGTAACGGTGCTCCCCGGGGCCGGCGCGGCTGTGCCGCGAGTGAGCAGCTGGGTTTTCCTGACAGCTATCGTGTGAGGAGAGACACAGCCCTGGGAGAGCTGCCAGAAGATCTGCTCTCCCCACAGCAAGCTCTGGGCACCCGCTGGTCTCTCTCCTGCTGCCAACAAACCACATTTACAGCCTGGACCACGGTGCGGCTGCTGGGGGGGGGGGGGGTTTCGGCGCCTGGG
>NW_010523064.1:3734-4339 GCF_000687285.1 Phaethon lepturus
CCGGTGAGGTGCGTGCATGGGAACAGCATCCCAGTGAGACCAGGCTCTGCCGCGGGGCTGGTCCCAGGAGAGCCGCAGTGCTGCCAGCCCGCCCACAGCCCCAGCCCGGGAGGCACGGGGCGAAGCTGAGGGCTCCCCCAGGTCCTTACACGGTTGATTTTCATCTCGCCACGGTCCCTCCGGGCAAACTGGCTGCTGAGCCGGTGCAGCACCGTCTGGCCCTGCCTCCGCACTGCCCGCAGGTGCGAGCTCCCAGGCTTCTTGCTCCTCTGCTTCTCTGCGACGGACAAGACACGCCGGGTTAGTGGGAGTGCTGTGGCACTGCGGGTGCAACAGAGCAGGGCTGCTTCGGGGACCCCTCCTTGCATGGGTGCACAAAGGCAGGCCGGACCCAGCAGGGAACTAGGAGCCCTTTGCCACATGCCCACTGCGCACACCACTCCCCAAATCCTGTCGCCATCCCACAGTCACAGCTCACCCTCTTTCTTGTCACCCAGGTGGCTCCTGCCCCGGCTCTCTGTGATGTCCTTGAAGGAGAAGAGGAAGAGCACCACCTCCCCCTTCTCATTCTTGATGGGCATGATGTCCAGCAGGCACCAGAACGC
>NW_010523064.1:4392-6989 GCF_000687285.1 Phaethon lepturus
CCTTCCCCCTGGCGCCAGCACGGGCCCAAGCCCCAGCCGGAGCCGCGGGCAAGGACCCGGCCCCATGCACCACTCACCACCCTTCTTGTAGAAGCAGACCTCAGTCTGGTACTCCTGCCTGCCGTCCAGTACCTTCTCGATGCGCTGCAGGACGGGCTCGCTGGTCTCGGCCCCGTAGAGGAAGCGGCAGCTGCAGTTCTTCTGCATGACCTCGGTGCGAGCAAAGCCGGTGAGGTCGCAAAAGCCATCAGAGCAGTAGACGATGGGGAAGCCGCGGCGGACCTGTGCGTTGGCCAGGATGAAGTTGCTGTCTGAAACGAGACACAGCCGCCCCTGAGGGCTCAGAGACACCCTGGGGGGCACGAAGGGGAGCCCAGTCCTCCCAGCCCCGCATGGGTTCCTCTGGGAAGAGGAGCCAGGTCTCTGTCTGGCTTCCAGCTGCCCCAGCTGCTCCCAGAGCTCGGTCATCCCCTGCCCCATCGCCCTGAGGCCCTGTCCTGGGCAGGACCCCAGCCCCACGCACTGGAAGGGGAAGGAGCCTAGATCCAGCTCCTGGCTCCCGTTGCCAGAGACGCGATCCTGAGTGAGGCGATTCACGCCTCCCCCTCGCCATCTGCTGCTCCCACCACCCGCCAGGGCTCAGGCAGCTTAACGGGAGCAGCGGCAAACGCGACGGGTGCTGCCAACCCAGAGGCACCAGGCTGCGGTGCCGGGACCTCCAGCCCCAGGCATGGCACCGCAGCACCACGGCAGCGCCCGCCAAGAGGGTGGGAGAAAAGCCACAAGCCTGGGGTGAGTTAGGGGTCCATGCTGAGCTGGCACAAGCCGGAGGTGAAGGGGAAATGCAGCACCCTTGATCTGTCACAGCACTGCAGAGCTTCCCCAGCATCACCCCTGCCCCAGCAGGGAGACGGCCCCAGGCAGAGGAAAGTCCTGGCCAGCCCCATGCCCTGCCCAGCCACAGAGCAGCCACTTTCACCCCACAGCCCCCAGCTCTGCCCCCAGGGCCACAGAGGTTCCTTGCCACAGGCTCTGCACCAGTGGGACAGATGGCCACCTGCTAAAAGGGTGCTAAGAAAGCGGGGTGCGTGGCACCTGGCAAGGGCAGACCGGGGTGTCCCCAGCCCCAACACAGTCTCCAGCCTGTGGGCCCCCAGCCCAGCACCCCTGCAGCCCCACGGCCCAGGCACCAGGAGCAGGCAGATGTGGTCTGCCTGCTCTCACGGTGAAGGTGGGGAGCCCGCAGCAGGTTACAGTGCCTGTGCACCGACAGCAGGGCTGTGCCAGGGCAGCGCGGGCAGGGCAAGGGCAGAGGAGGTTGCAGGAAGGAGGGGATGGCAGCCACAGGCAGTCCTGGTGCGACGGGTGCAACAGGGCCACCACAGCACAGCTCAACCCAGGATTAGCCTGGAGAAGCAAAAATAGCTTGGAGCTGTGACTAAGGCCAGATTTTGGCTCTGGGGAGCCAGGATTACTGCATTGTCCAGGATTTGTTATTAGAAAAGGAAAAAAAGAACTTGCATTTGGGAGCAGCTCTGCCGAGCAAGGGGATGCAGCCCAGGGGGGCTCGGCAGCCCCCTGTCACGGTGGCCAGCCTGCCTGGACGGGCACCTTTGGGCCCAGCGGGCAGCAGCTGCCTGGGAGAGGCAGGGTTAACTTGCACTGCATATCACTGCGGCTAAAGCCCCTCTCCATGGCAGATAAAGCCGATAAGAGACACATCAACTCTGCAAAGCCGGACACTGTTTAAAAGTGCCTGGAAGGCGGGTTGGCGCAGCCAAAGGCAGGATGCTGCCAGGGTGCTCTGGGGCAAATCCCGCCTCCCCAGAGAAGAAATTCCCAGGGCTTTGCATCAGGGCATTGCAGGAAGCTCCCCCCGGGATCCTTCTCCTCGGAGAGCCAGCTCCAGCCCTGGGGAGCTCAGGGCCAGCAGAGGTGGGGTTCCAGCTGCCTCCGGGGCTTTGCTAACGCCACAGCAGAGCTCAGCTCAGCAGAGGGGCAGAGGCATGTGGATCCCAGGGCCATGCTTGGCCCCTGCCCCAGTGTGGGATCACCAGCACGAGGCACATGCGGCTCTGCCCTGGCACCTCTGGTTGCAGCTCAGTCTGAACCGGGGAGAGCTTGTGGGGCTGGCTGCCTCGTTACGCATTGCCGTCTCAGAGGTAGCATCCCAAATGAGAGCTCCGATGGGCAAACAACACCCTGTGTCAGCCAGGACACTGCATCGCGCCAGGCCAGGAGCCAGCCCAGCATCGCAGCCGACACGTGCCCCAGGGGTGCTCCTGGTGCCCCAGCAGTGCCGTGGGAGGTGGCTGCAGGCTCCCAGTGCCGTTTGCATGCCAGTCCCTCCCAGCAAGATGAGAGATGTCCAGCCCCACAGGCAGCTGGCCCAGGAGTCCCCTGCCCCAGGTGATTTCAGGGGTGTCTGGGGTCAGCCCTGAACACGGCTCATCCCCAGGTGGCTGCATGGTGCCAGCGGTGCCAGGAGCTGGCACGTGGCACACCAGCATGATCCCCTCCCCAACGTGCCAGGGCTTTAATCCATCCCAGCCCCAGCACATGGACACAGAGGGGAGCCCAGCTCCTGGGGACACACC